>NC_056739.1:1437789662-1437917162 GCF_019279795.1 Protopterus annectens
ATGGATACTAACATCAGTTTGCCTGCAGGAGAGACCCTGACCCACCTCGCCACCTGTGAGGGGAAAACAAGAAATGCACTTTATGACCTGTATGTCATTGCTTAACTGTACACACACACACACACACACACACACACACACACACACACACACACACACACACACACACTTACAGGTGAGGTTGCACAAAGGTATTACACACAGACCTCTCATTACCCAACTGTCAACATGCATGACATATGGCACTCAGCATGCACTGCAGCTATAGTCAATCCCTGTTGCCAACATTATACATCTCTTGGATGCATGAGTTGTGTTAGTAGGTGATGCCCCTTCCACTAGAACACACTGCACCTGTGTACACAGTATTGCTTTGCACCTGTTCAGCACCCTGGCATGTACTGTGCACCATACCTCACAGTTGTACACACCATTGCTGAATGTGTATATATGTGTCAGTTATGTTTGCTCTGCTGCTCACAGCCCCTATGTGTTTGTCTGAAACATACCTGGGATGATATGAGGACAGATGTCAATAGTGAATGCCTGATGTCTGATTTGCAGATCTCATCATCAGCGGTGCATGTATGAGCAATATAATACAATTACACTGACAACCTTCAAAGCTTACTGTGGCTATGAGGAGTGTACATACCCTTAATGACATGACCCCCTCTTCCCTGATATGCCATGGTGACACAATACTGCATATGTTAACATTATACAAATCTATGTGACATATGACCTGCGCAATCAAATGCAGTATCAAACAAATGTGTTAGTTGTGCAGATGCTGATTGAGATGCATACAATATGTGGGTGCATAAGTGTGCACACCCTTAACATGATGGTTTGTTGCTTCAACTGTAAAGTGTACTACAGCAGTCACTATTCCTGGAAGGGATATATCAGCATGGCCCATCTGCACTTGCCAGTATTTGGTCACTCCACCCTACAGATGTCCCCCAACTCTGCCAGATTGCAAGGTCAACTCGTGTGCACAGCCCTTGAAGGTCACACTGTGCCATCACTGTTGTTTTGGAGTCAGGGTTATGTCTGTCAGAATTCATGACTTTGACTGTGTGCAGATACAGCCATTCTTAGTGAGCTTTGGATGTCTGTTTCAGTTCACTGTTGGGTTTCAGGAAGACACCCCTCCCCATCCTCAGCCTTTTTGTAGATGCTTGACAACTATGGGCCACACATGAGTGTCATTTTGCAGTGTCCCAAATTCAGAACACCATGTGTACCAGCCTAGTCCCTGCTAATGAACGGCAAACATACAGGTATACACTGGCACCAACAAGGTACAGATGGGGATGGTGGGCCTGAGGTGGAGTGAGGTGTTGCTTGTGCAGCACATGTATCTTTATTAATACTGTCTGTACGTTTCAAACTTAGTCTTGGTACACCATTGCACATTGCAACACATGGCTTTGGGGGACTTTTGATGTTATGCATATGCTACCTGTAGAGAGTCCTGGATAATGTTTCCTGTGGGACAACTTTGCCATCTGATTACCCTAACCCATAGGCCACATTTATGCAGAGTCCAAGCGATCATCGACACAGGTACTGCACAGCCAGTACTTGCTAGACATTCCTGCAACTCCCGCAGTGTTGTGGCATGTTTCTAGGCAGCCTCCATGACCAGTTTGCAACATGTGTTGTCATCTGTCTTGGATGGCCATCTGTTTATTTTCTACATTGATGTTGTCCCATTCTTCCTCATCACGTACATTACTGTCTCCACTGTTTGCCATGGTATATGCAATGGTGAGGTAAGGCTACATCTCCCACTCCTGAGTGCTACATGTTGGATATGGGATCCAGTCCATGGTTTGTAAGATGTGTGCAAGCCACAGCTGGCTCTTTTTCAGCTGAGTGGGCAAATTTCATGGACATGCATCTTGGACAGCAGACCATTTCCTGGTGTGACAATGAGGACCTGAACTTGATGGAAGATGCATACTCATAAAGAGTAAATGCTGTCAGTACCTCAAAAGCTGCTTCCACAATATGTTATTTGGAGTGTGTAATAAAAATGGTCCAGGCCACTGGTAAAGGCAAAAAACTTTTATATAATTACACAGATTAGCGCTTTCATCTTTATGTAAGCCTTCTTCTGAAGAAGTCTTACATAAAGACGAAAGCGCTAATCTGTGTAATTATATAAAAGTTTTTTGCCTTTACCGGTGGCCTGGACCATTTTTATTATTATTTTTAGTGAGTCATTTTTTGTTACTGTGAGTTATTTGGAGTGTGTGCACACATATGCTGCCAGCATTTGTTAAGGTATGTATTCCCCATATTTGGTGTCCTAACATAGGAGTCCATTTTACACATTCATTGCTCATGTTAGGATCACATTACAGGTTGTAAGGGTTGTGGAATGTGGTATTGTGATATGCTGTTGTGTAGATCTGTAACAGTTGCCATTGTAATAGTGGTATAAACACTGTTGTAGGCACTGTATAAGGGTAATGTTTCAGACATGTTCCTACTGCAGGCCATTTGTCCCACCATTATGTTCATCTTTGTGGACACATCTTGCAATGACAGGCTGTTAGTTATATTGCAGGACACTTACATACCCTTCAGATATGCCAAAATGGTGACCACTGTGATGCAGTGTAGTTAACAGCAACAATAAGTGAACATGAACAGCATGCAATATGGGTATGTGTGTTAAATGTGTGCATGGCAAATTCCATGGCCATAACATGGCCGGTGTATTAGCAAACCTGAACAAAACACACCATACTCACCAGCTACAGGCTGCTGCCCCAGAAGTATACCAGATGGACCTACATAGTTGTGTGAGAGATGTGATGTCAGTAGCCACACCTGTGACATTGGTACAGGGTGGGAGCAGCATTTCAATACATCAACAGTACAAACCCACAATACTCCAGATGATGTACATCTGTTCATTACTACACTGCAGCAACAGACTATATATATTTTATCTCACATATGCATGATGAAACTTTACATATAGAGATGGATAAGTAACAGTGGTCTACTGATGTGCCCTGTGGCCTTACCTGCACGCTCCTCGTCCATTGTGTGGGTAGCACCCACCTCCACAATGCTATCAGCTGGGTCTTGGCTTTGGTGGTGGGCAGGTGCCCCAAGGCTGGCGAGGAGCTCCTCCACATGTGTCAGGGAGGGGCTGGATGGCATGACCCCCACCTGTAGCTAGCTGGTCCCTCCTAACTGCAGCAGCAGGCTGACGGGTGTGGCGGATGAGGTGAGTGCAGCGATGTCAGACCTGCTCATCACTGCAGTTATGCAGGCCGACATCATTTACCCTGTGAACGAGCTCGTTCCACAGGGCATCCTCTCTTGCAGATCATGGGCTGTACAGGCAAAGAGGGTTTGTTGGTGCTGCACCAGGTAGTTAATTATAATATAATTTTCCTGGGGGGAATACACTGGAAGGCGCTCCCTAAGCATGATACCTGAAAGACATAAAGAGAAAAAAAAAGGTCTGAGGACCTCATACTGCAAGGATATAATAGTTGTTAATTGACATCTCTGTCTCCCTCCCACCATATCTGCAACAATAATCTGAACACACAACCCAGTGGGTATGTTTACAGCAAACCTACTCTTGAGACATATATCGTATTGTACGACAAATATTGCAATATGTTTCTAGTCATGTTCCATGTTGAAACACTATCATTGGTGGCCTGTTGCTAACAATGTCACCTGCATGCCATTGTAAGGGCCACTATGGTTCCATATAGGCATGTGTTCTGTTGTTATGCAACTGCTCCAAATATGGTGTTTTGTGTTAATGGGGATATATATGCATGCTGTTAGAAGTAATACTTGATTGTGTGGACTATTACTACCCACATATGTTCTAAAACTGTGACACAATAGCATGTTTTGGAAGGCTGCTCCCAGCAGAACCACCTCTCTCACCTCATGTGGCCATGCTACCAGGCCACAGCACATCTGGGACCCACCCTGGGACCTCATCATCTGCTGGTCCTGCCCTACCTTCAGGTGGAACCACCTTAGGGGATGGTGCTCATCCCCCCTGGGAGTACAGACAGAAGGGATCCTTTCACCTGAAGTCAGGTCCAGGGTCTGGTGCATAGGCAGCTTCACAGAGAATTGGGGGATCTGCTACACCACCTTGAGGCCCTTGATACACAATTACAGGGTTGCATGCTCATTCTGCTCAGCCCCCATCTCAGCCACCTTCAGGGCCATGGAGGTGGAGTGGTGACAGCCTATGGGTGGGATCCTTGGTCCCACTGTTTCCATTTGGGGCTCATTGGCTTCCACTTTCCAAACACCCCTCCGCATCCAAGGTGTTTACCTACCACATGTGTCATATACAGTCCCTGTATGCTGTCTTGTCTGTCTTCCAACCCAACCTACCTCTCCAAATATACCTACTATCCTTTCCCAACTTCCCACTCTCACCTTCACAAAGGGCAATGTGTTCCCAACATGGATTTCACACCAGACATAACTGTCCATTTCGCACCCGCTTACAACTGTGTATATATATATATATATATATATATATATATATATATATATATATATATATATATATATATATATATATATATATATGTGTGTGTGTGTGTGTGTGTGTGTGTGTGTGTGTGTGTGTATAGATATGTGTGATGTGTGATGTCTTCTCAAACATATTGTGCAGCACAGTCATTCAACGGTAGGGGAAATGTATTCATATTCATATATATATGTGTGTGTGTGTGTGTGTGTGTGTGTGTGTGTGTGTGTGTGTGTGTGTGTGTGTGTGTGTGTGTGTGTGTGTGTGTGTGTGTATATATATATATATATATATATATATATATATATATATATATATATATATATATATATATATATATATAGATATATATAGATATATATTTATATATATGGAGTGCATTCAGACATCAGGTCCACACTCTCTAAATTTCCTACCACCACAGCTGCACTGTTCTGCCTTGCTACGAAACAGAATAGTGTCACATGTGGATACAGCCTAACATTAACCTAGGAAGTTTGTGCATGATGCATTTCATGTTAGCATGACTGTCCTGAAGGTGGTGGGGGTCTCAAACTGATGTGTCTTTCATGACCTCATCACTTCCACCTTCAGCTATTTGCCACACTAATATACATGTCTTGAGGTACAGAACACACACTATGATTACTTACATCTTGTCATTCAGTGCTGATCTGCACAGTTGACAGGCATGGCCCACTGCCCACAGGGCCAAATGCTATGTCCATAGCAGTTGTTCAGCAGAACATCATTACAGCAACAAGTCTTGATGGCACATATAAATCTTTTCACATCATCTATCCACTTGTTACAGACCAAGTACTACATTCAGTTTCATGCATACATGTTTCACATACCTGTTTTAGTATTGTCTTTTCTTCTATGTACACTTGTATGTGTCCCTTGTTTTATTTTATTTTGTTTTGGTTTGGTTTATAATATTTCTTTTTTTATTTTCTCTCTCTCTCTTTCCACAACAGGGATTGAGCTGGTTTGAATAGGTTGCAGCATGGATTTTGTTGGTGATGCTCATGATCAGGTGATGGCCTCTGTAACAATTGGTGTTCACCACTTGCTAATTGCATGCAGCCACTGTGTAGTACTTCCAATTACCAATGTCATGGCAACCCACTACTATAAATGACTACATCATGTGGGTGTTTTCCCTTTACCTTTCCTATATGGAATACATCCTTCATGTGTGTGGGCAGCAGTGTTACAGACAGCAGGTAGCAATACCTCTTACAACATGACTTGCAGACACAGGTCAGCTACATATTTGTATAAGGTTCCAGACCTACAGACAGTGTGTGTATTGCTGTTATATACATTGAATACCACTAGTTTTATGGGGTTTGTGTGTACATGCTAGTTTTGCATGGAATTCAGTTTGTCTGCATAGCTCTCAACTGTGAGCCTATCCACACGATGGCCAGAGAATTAGCTGTTATGTTTTGTCTGTTCGCACACAGGTCTTGTCTCTGACATATCAGTGGTATTCTCTCTGTTGAGTGCTTTCAGTACATGGCAACATCCATTTGTGTTTCTGATTTCATATTCCTGAGTAAGGGTATGTTGCAAGCAATCCTGTAACATCAGCAACTTTTACTGTGTATAACAACAATTTTGCAAATATGGCCGTGTGTTCCAGCCTCTGTCCTCCACATATATACCAGGATTTTTTCCAGATGTCATGCAGTAAGAGGTTGTTAAGTAGTGGCATATCATTATTTAGTTTTGACATTCCTGCTATCATTCCAGTGATGTTGTAGACTCCCACACAAATTGTGGGGTAGGGTCCATATATATGAGGGCTACAGCTGGACAAAACATTTGTGACCTTGTACAGTCCAGAGGTCCGTGTATGTAAAACACTATTACATACCCTTGTAAGACATTTTATGAGGGAGGGTTATGAACACGTGAGGTATATCAGTAGTAAGACACATTAAGGTATATGGCTGTACATTTTCATACATTTCACCATGGGAACAGTGCTGGGATAGAGCTTACTGTCTTACAGACAGTTCTGTTTGTCAGTGTTATAGTGATGTTTTAAGTTAACCATTGTTATGTAACAAATTACATTTTCATTGTGACAACTTAATTCTTTTCCCCCTAGGGGTTGAGTACAGAGTGTAATTGGAGGCTGCTGAACTACATCAGTAACTAATAAGTGTTAGTTGTTCCTTATCTTTAAGGCAAGTGTTTTTTTTATGGTTGTACTACTTGAAGGCCTTAGCCTGGATAGCAACATATGTTATGTTTTCAGAGTACGGATCCAATGTGCAAATGCAATACACATTTATATATATACATATATATATATATATATATATATACATACATATATATATATATATATATATATATATATATATATATATATACACACACACACACACACACACACACACACACACACACACACACACACACACACACACACACACACATACATGCATCTACATAAATAAATGCATTTCCCCTACGGTTGAATGACTGTGCTGCAGGATATGTTTGAGAAAACATCAAATTTATTTACATCTCAAATGCATTTGTGGTAAAACCCTTTGGCTATAATGTGCAGGGTCCTGTGTTTGAGACTTGCAAGGGGTGATTATTTTGTTGCTGGCAGAACAGGGGCTGTTGGAGACAGCATGATTAAGGCACTTTAATGAAGTTGTAAGCAGGTTTACGTGGATTTTCGCAGAGCTAAGTGACAGTTACGTTAGCTAAGCTTTGCGTACTCCTGCTTATGGCCACTTACTGCCACTTAAACCTGCACTAATTTCAAATATAGAAAAGAAAAAAGGAAGATAGGAAAGTGGTGAAATTGGGGCAAGTAGAGGGACAAACAAGAGGAAAAGCAGGTAGGGATGTGCAGAACAGGTGTAGGAAAGGACCATAGTTCTGTATTTCTTTGGCAGCAGCAGCTGCTTTCAATGTGGGCAATTTAAAATTTGGAGCCTCACACCCTACAGGGAGGTGTGGTCATCATACAATATAGATCATTGGCAGGGTTAGATTGCACGATGGTTACATGTCTCTGGGGAAATGCAGAGCTAGGTATAGGATGTGATTTTTTTTGTCAGACAGATGCCCTTTTTTAAGGTGAGAATTGGATGTTAAGGAAGGATTGTAGGTAAGTGTGGTGAGGGTGGTTTGATAGGAGAGGTTGCATTTTCAGACAGATAAGACAGACAAGATAGCAGACAGGAGTGGTGTATTGGGAATCCGTGGATCATGAGCCCCCCCCCCAGATGGTAGTAGTGGCAATGAAGTCCCCATTCAATGGCAGTCACCACTACTCCTTCACAGCTCTTAAGGTGCCTGTGCTGGGGGCTGGGCTGTAAAGGCCTCCTGCCTCTCTAGCTGTGACAGCCTGTCCTACACCTGGCATAGGCAGTCATCCAGCTCTGTCTGGAGGACACTGCGCACCATACCACAGACCTTGTCCCAGGTGACAACATCCTCACTGTGCCCACTTGCAGGGGGGCAAGCCCCATCCCCTGCAGCGGTTCCACCCAAGGGTGGTGCAAGACCAGCAGATGAGGAAGGTCTGGGTTGGGTCCCAGACATGCTGGAACCTGATGCCTTGGCCAGGTGGGGTGGGAGAGGCAGATCCGCAGGGATCGGCCTTCCCATATGTGCTATGTTGTAGAAATTAACAATGAATATTGATTAGTCATGCACAGCACATTTTAGCATTAGTCAAAATAGCATGCATGGATATTCCCATTTACACAAAACAGTGCAATTATAACAGTGCCTTAGCAAACAGAACCCATGCATATATGGAATGGCAATCAGGGTTGCAACAGCATGCCAGTTAGTGGTATGTCAGACAGACAATAAAATGATTATTCAACAGGGAATATTAGTATGCACACAGTTTAAACAATGATAAACCAAATAGAACAATAGTCCCAACAGTAGAGGTTTATTTAGGAACATACCCATGTTGGTTTCAGTGTGATGGCTGGATCAATTGAGTGTTGGGGGAAGGGAACAGATTCAATTGACAACTGCTATCAAGTATATTTGTGAGTACACTACTATTCACTTCACTACATTCTGACCACACTTACACTCTACCAGGGCCACGGGTCTGCTACAGCACTCTAACAGCTGTAGACATCAACAGAGCAATTGTACCCTTATTTAGTTATACACATCAGACCTTTTTCTATACCAATTTCTTTACCTGTGGGCCCTGTGCAGATAAAACATGCACACATTACATTGCTGTTTCTACACATATTTCAGATTCATATATTAGTTGTAGGCCCTGGAGTGTGTGTTGTGCCTTTCACATACATCTACTGTGACATTTTCTGTGTGCAGGTTTCTTGGCAATTGGGGAAACTATCCGTGACAGCTTGAGACTTGAGGGGATTGCCAGGGCCAGACTGCAGAGTGTGGATGTCTAGCTTGCATCTGTTTATAGGACTGGGACTAATCAACACAGCAATTGTACACCTTTCATAGTTATCTACATCATGCTAATATTTCTGTTCAGATTTCTTTACCTGTGTGCCCTGTATGGAAAGTGTATGTGTTGCAGTACATTACCTTTTCTATTCAGATTGCAGTTTACAACTGTAGAACCAGACTGAGATGTTAGTGGTGGTCCCTGGATTCGAACCATGGTGTGTGTGCAAAATTGGACTATAGGCCTAGTCCTTATCAGATTGAGCTACTGGGGGAGGTGTTGCATGTTGTTTGTGACATTTATATCTAGTACATATTTTTGTACACGGTACTTTTATTATGACATGTTGCATTATTTGTTTCCCATTTCATTTCCACTATAAATTATGCATACACAACAGACATTGGTGCCACTGTTTGTGAAACATGTGCACATTAGCTGGATTGCACATTTCACTGTTTTACAACTATATGCTGCAATTTAGATTCCTGAGTACACAGTGTAGGTTTTAAGTCTGCACCTGTTAGCCTTATGTACATTCACAGCTACATACAGCTGAAATTGAAAGGTTAATACAGGACGATGATGGCAGGCAAACATGTAAAACACATTCTGATGGAAATATGTACTGTTGCATTTTTTTCAGTTATTTATCATACCCATTCTAAAGCATGCAGACAAGCAGTGCTAAATCAGTTCACCTCAGTAAATGCATTCTGCAGGACATACACATTTCTATTTTTCAGGTACAAGTGAGATGACACACACCAGTGTTTGGGATCACCTTTATTAGTTTTTACATACATATCTGTGTAGAGCTCAACTGCGGTGGTGGTGCTGCAGTAGCATTGTTGCCTCATAGCAAGACGTTGTCCCATTCGATTCTCAGCTAGAGCGTCTTCTGTGTAGAGGCATACGTGAATGGGGCGTGCCTTTGTTGAAGGTTGTGTATCAGGGCTGGTAACCCGGTATGTAAAAATCCACTACCAATCATTAGTGGACCGGAGTTCCGCTGTGGTGACCCCTAACTGGGAAAAACCGAAAGACACAAACAAACAAACAATCTGTGTAGAGCTCAGAAATCCATGATTACTATTCCTGCATGATCTGCACAGGGGAATGCTTTTCATTTCTAAGTGTTACAGTAGCCCTGACATGGCATTTTCTTGGCAGGTTCACTCAGACACACTCATACATATTCTAGTATTACTCTCCTGCATATTGTACCTTGTTTGCTACTAACATCTGTATTACACAGCAGCTGGACATACTTCATTGTAATGCTGGCAGCCTGACAGGCATTTATTCCTCACTTTTACAGCACAATTATATATACAGGCAGTACTACCATTACTATAATTTTGATTTCTTACTGCTAATATTAGGGAGTATTCTGTACTCACCATACTGCCGATGCAGCCAGGCCAGTCACTTGGCATGAACCTCAACTTTCTGTGACCTCTCCGCAGCAGCTGTATGGGGAGGCATCAGACATTATTCACACTTGCACAGTCACAAGTTGAACTTTTTCCATACGTAGTTAGAGATACATAAGACTGCATACTTACAGAAAGGTGGGACATCCTGCACTCAGGCTTTTTGGAGCAACTGATCAAAGAGTGCACCCCTCTTCTGCTTCAGGTCATTATGGTGGTGATATACCTGCTCACCAGTCCGGGGTATGCCAGTGGCACTGGTGAGATCACGTACAAGCTGGTCACAGGCCTCTGCTTTGTACTGTGACCCCTGTTTTTAAATAAATTGACAGAGGGGGAATTTGAACCAAACATGTTCTACATGCTAAACCATGGCAATACCACTGTGCTACAGACACTTAATGATGTTTTGTATCACAGTAGCACTTGTCTATCATTTTCAGTATTTCAGCCAGCCAAGCTGTGCACCACTTAAATTTTGGATTTATTTAATGCAAAAAATTATTTTTTTTGTATTTTTATTGCTTTCCTCTTGCCTTACTGTGTCCATGCATGTAGGGGAAGAGTGCATACATTTGGGGTATGCACTTGAAGGCTGCTGCCTTGTAGGTGTTTGTTTGTTTTTTTCAGTGTCCATAGACACTGAAATGTTAGCTACTTACATTTCAGTGTCTGCTGACACTGGTTTATTATATAATATTAGATCCAGGCTCTAATATTATATATGTTGCCACTCACCTGTTTCCCAAAGTGCCGTGCGGCACTTTCTGAGTGAAGGGGGCATGTTACATGTGCAGGCTCTGCTGACACACACGCCTGCACTTGTTCCTGGTTCGTAACCATTTAGATTAAATAGCAGTGCACCTTCATGCATATGCAAGGCGTGCTGCTATTCTAAATGGACATGAATCACTCTGTGCAAGAATAGTCCTATTCTTGCATGGAGTTTCTTGAATCCTGGGGTGTGCGTCAAAGAATTGGTAGCACTTGCTTTTTTTCATGATGACGACAAGGTCTTTCAGGCTTTCAATGATTTGATAGCAACATTTCCTCTGGAGGAAAAGGATCTTATTAAATCTTTCAGGGACTAATATGTCTTAGGAAAGCTTAGGAAATTCACTTGTAGAGCATACTGTAAATAACATCATGTTTTCCACCCATTTTCCGATCTTATTTTAGATTGTAAATGACGTAAATGAACTGTCATTGTCAAGAAGCCAGAATACAGTCAAGGCTTGGCATCTCTGTGTCCATTGTTTACTGGGATACAGAATATTTAATTTGTGTACTGTTAAGGCAGTGTTGGTTTGAGAGCAGAAGTATAATGAATTATATTTATGGCTCTCCAACATCATACCTATTTTCTTTGCCAGACCAATTCTGCACCACAGACATGAATGGTTTACAACAGTTGTCGATACCAAGCAATGTACACTGTGCTGATTTTCCCACATGCAGCTGCTGTCCTACTCAAAACATAAATGTTTATGTACTCTTAGATGTGTCCACCATAAGGTGCACCTTTCAGTTGCACTGTGTTTCTTCAAAGTTATTGCTTAACTATACACACTAACGTATTGCCATATTCTGTAATTTCATAATGATAAGTTTGAGACATTTCCCATATCATGCTTTCATTTTTAATCACTGTCCAGGGTGGGATGTTATTCTATTTATGTTTGTGTTTTTTTAAAAATATATGTATAACTTATGTTCTGTACTGACCTGTATATCACTATCTTGTATGTTTGACTACTAATGCAGGAATTGCTTCTCTTCATGCAGACGTAGCTGAGCATCACTAGGAAGTTTGCATTACTGAGCCATTACTTATTTCCTTCCATACATTTCTGACATCTCTACTCCACGGTGGCAACATCTTCTCCTTTAAGTAGAATGCTGTGTTCATCACACGCAAACCAACGCAGATATAAACATATTCTGTGCACTTGCACACAGAATGTAAAATAGCCATTCTTTTGAAACAGTAAAATTAAGTAATTGGGTGTGTGTACATGTATATGTATGTGTGTGTGTGTGTGTGTGTGTGTGTGTGTGTGTGTGTGTGTGTGTGTGTGTGTATATATATATATATATATATATATATATATATATATATATATATACACATATGGTTCCACTTCACAATATCGAATTACTGAAAACTCGAACTTCATATTGTTGAGACCATATGATTGAGTTTTCAGTAATTCCAAGTTATGAAGTGTAATTAAAAAAAAAAAAACAACCTAAACACATCATTTCTGCAGGGGGAAAGACCCCTTGCACCCCCATACCCCCTACTTATATATACCAACTCCAAGATCGTGCTACAGTGGGGAAAAGGGAAATCTCCCATTCTGTGCTGTATGCAGAAGCGCAGAACGGGAGATCTCTTCTTTCCTCTCTATAGTGTGATCATGGAGATGGTATATTTAAGTAGGTGGGTGCAGGGGGGCTTACCCCCCCTGCAGAAACAATGTGTTTGAGTTTTTTTTTAATTTCAGTTCCTAATTTTGAGTTACTAAAAACTTGATCATATGGTCTCGACTATATGAAGTTTGAGATTTCAATAATTCGATATTGTGAAGTGGAACCACACACACACACACACACACACACACACACACACACACACACACACACATATATATATATATATATATATATATATATATATGCCAGCAGCCATACCCCCCTCCTCCTGTTTTACTACTATTGTACTCCACTGTCTGTCTCCCGATACTGCAGCCCCCTACCTTTATTGTAATACCCCTTCAACCTCTCCCTTTTCCATTACTTTTTTTTCTATTTACATCCAACTGCTGCGATCTCTTTACAGGGTAATTACAGACTATGGCCACTAGATGGCAGTCTTTAACCACCTCTAATTTCACTTTAGTTTCTCTTTCTACCTCTTACTTTAAACCTTTTACGCTTGTTGCACTCTTCTCCTTTACTATCTTCTTCTATAATCCTTTTAAACCTTGTACACTTCTCCTCCCATAGTCCTTAAAAACCCTTTACCTAGCCCTCCTTCTCCACCTCCACTACTCCTAGGCTAACCCTTATGTCCCAGATTTCTCTCTCTTTTAACTCCCCCTTCCTCAGACTCACAACTACTGCCTTTTTACTTACTGCCTCCTTGTCTTACCTACTACCTTACTGATAGTTTTTTTTTTCTCACTGCTTTCACCTTACTTGGGTCTACCCTGCTCTGTTCGCCCTGCGGGCTCACTCCGCCCCCCCTCTACCTACCCCCAATTCCCACCCACCCCCAGTGGTCCTAGACTTATACCTCACTAAACACTCCCCTTGTTTTTCATAACCTTTCACCTATCACAAACCTCCTCATCACTAGACCACTATCCTATCTCTTTCTTTCCCACTTAGTTCAAATTACCTCTCCCTTTAACTACTCCATTAGCTATCCTAACCATCCTCTGCACTAACTACTTCCCGTATCTACCTCCTATTCAACCTCCATTAATTTTTGCTTTTCTTTTTTAAACCCTGCTTAATCTCTTGAAACATCCTCATCTATTTTTCTACCTCACCTACTCACACAAGCTACTCTCATCTGATATCTACTCATTACCATGTCCCCAACACACAAAACTAGTTTCACATACATCCTTCTCTTAACTACTGCATTAGCCTCTCTGACCATACCTTATTCACTCACCTTCTTTGAAAATCTTACTCTACTTGAACAAAACCGTAATTTCCAACCAACTTTACCTTCTTCTTTTATCTTTACCCTCAACCACAGTAACATAACCTGTACCCCTAACTAAATGCTACCAAAATATCACAGAGCAACCCATGTGACTTTCTTCATTCTCAAAAAGAATTTTAATAATTCCCACAAGATTATTAAATTCCTACACTATCCCCAGCGTTACCTCCTCCTACACAGGGATATTCATCCAAACCCTGGCCCCAATACTAACAATATGAATAACCTTGATAATGTAACTTTACCTAGACCTTCTACATTAGATAAAGCACCTAACTCCCTCCTGATTGCTCACCTTAATATTAGAAGTATTAATAATAAAATTCCCCACCTGCATGCACTCCTGGACTTGCACTCATTTGATATTCTATGTCTTACAGAAACCTGGCTAAAACCTTCTACTCAAGACCAGGAAATTATCCCTCCAGGCTATAACATCCTTAGATGTGACCACAAAACCAAAAAAGGTGATGGTATAGCCATTATCTATAAATCTAATCTCCAAGTATCCCTCTTTAATGAACTTCCATCACTACACACCAGATCTGAAATACTCTCTACTAAACTCCAAAGCAACAACACCAAATCTATCTACCTAATTTGTATGTATCTTCCCTGGTAACAATACTAATACTCTTGAAAACTTACTTAATTTCCTCTCTACCCAACTACCCCAGGAAACCATTATACTGGGTGACTTCAACATAGACTGGTTAACCTGTAATTCCAAGAAACCTACTAACCACATAAATCTCTATGGATTTGCTCAATTAATAACCACTCCTACTAGAATCCACAAACCTAACAGGAAAGAATCTACTCTTGACTGGATCCTTATTAATAACTACCCTAGCAATTATACTCCAGGAACCCTTCCCGACAATATTAGCGACCATATGCTTACTTACATTATTAGACAAAAATTTCATATCCCAACTACTCACAAACACAAAACTTCTCGCTCAAAAAAATTCTTTAATCCTGATAGATTCCTGAACGAATTGCAAGCATGTGACTGGTCACCACTGGCCCATCTTGAACTTGATGAGGCTGTGACCTACTTCAACACTAACTTTCTTCAAATCCTACACTACCACGCACCTTATCACTCTACTAGAATAAGAACCAAATCTGCCCCATGGCTAACAAAGCAAACTAAGCAAAAGATGCTCCTCAGAAACAAAATCTGGGCTAAATGAGAACTATCAAATGTCCATCTGATCACCTCCTCTTTAAACGGTTAAGAAATGCCACCAAAAAGGATACTCTTAGAGACAAAAAAGACTTCTACCTTCACCTCCAATAAACCAGTCAACAAACTCCACAAAAATTTTGGTCAGGGATAAACAAACTTCTTCAGCCAGGACACTCGACTACTCCTGCCCCATTAGGTTTCAACCATAATAATTCCAACCAGATCCCTGATGCCTTTAATAAATACTTTACAGAAGCCATTCAAACCCTAGCCAATTCTTTACCTCCCCCTACTGCTTTCCCACTAAATACCTCCAAGACTTCATCTCCTACCTTTCATATACAATCTATTCCTACATCTCTTATTTTTAAGCTACTTAAAAACTGAAACCTTGCACCCCATCTGTCGACCGACTCCCATCTGAATACCTACAAACTGCCGCAAAAGCTATAGACTACACCATATCTATACTTATTAACAGAACTATCTCTGAAGGCAAAATTCCTACCATATGGAAGGTATCTCACATCATCCCTCTACATAAAGTGGATCTTCTATTGAGCTTTCTAACTTTCACCCTATTGCCTTACTCTCCCCATTAGCTAAGATAATGGAAAAATGTATTCACAAACAACTACTCAACCACCTACTACAAAATAACCTACTAGCCAACTGCCAACATGGCTTCAGACCATTCCACCGCACAATGACTGCCCTGCTATCCTTCACCAACTCTATAAACAAAAATCGTAACAATAACTCCTTTCCCTCTGTGCTATTTATAGACCTGTCAAAAGCCTTTGATTTGGTTAACCATAACTTACTTCTAGACAAACTAAAGTACCATTCTCTTGATCCACAAGCATTACAATGGTTTAGGTGTTATCTTCAAAACAGACAGCAAGCAGTACTTTTGGATAACAAGCTGTCATCTTTACTCCCAGTAAACATTGGAGTCCCAAAAGGCTCTATCTTAGGTCCCCTTCTTTTTTCCTTATTTATTAATGACCTCCACATGAACATACCTCAAGCCACCTGCATTCAGTATGCAGATGACTCAACCTTAATCTATACTGCTAAAAATGTAGCCTCCCTCCAGTCCCTCACCCAAACTGTTTTCCAAAATGCTGAAAACTGGTTTATGCAACACTGCCTCCTCCTTAATCCCCAAAAAACAAAACTACTGCTTTTTACTCCAACCCATAAATCATCTACACCATTCTTCTTAATAACCTCTAACAATGCTACCAACATAACCCCAGATACTACCACCCGCCTACTAGGTGTTACAATAGACAATCGTCTTCACTATGATGACCATATTAACACCATCATAAAGTCTGTTAACAAAAAACTTGGTACTCTCTATAGAATTAAACCCTTCCTTACCCCCTCAGCCATGAAAACTATTGCTCAGACCCACCTCATTTCTACCCTTTTCTATGCCTCTGTTATATATACTAACCTATCAAAAAACAACATCTCCAAACTTTCTACCTGTTATAATAGCATAGCTAGATTCATTACATGCACTCCCTTTAAAACTCACCACTGTCTTAACCTCAAACAACTAGGATGGCTGGAATTGCAGAACCATATACTCTGTCAACAGTTACTTATCACTCAAAATATCCTATACCACCCCAGTAATACCCCTATCCTCACTAATCTGATTTCACCATATAAAAATCTAGCTACACTACGTTCTGCTAATAATCTCCTGGTCTCCTCAATTAAATCTAACAACAAAGCTGGTGACTCACTTTTCTCAAACACTACAGGTAAAAACTGGAATCAGCTCTCTCCTGAACTATCTAACCTAGCTTCTACTTCTTTATTCAAAAAACATATTAAAGAACATTTTAAAACTCAGTGGCTTTATCCTTGTGCGAACCCAGACAGAAATCTATTTCCCCTCTTACTCATACTCCTTTCCCCACTCCCTTAACTTAGACCTCCAACCTAGGCCTCCAAATCTTGTTACTTTTTTCATAGTAAGAGGATACATTATATGGACTTTACTCTGTTGTGCTCATACCCACTTTCTGTTTAGTAACTTTTACCATAATGTCTATATTCTATATTTATATTACTATATTTTTTGCTTTTAACCAACGCTACCAATGTACTGTTTCATACATGTCTTTGTTATATATTGTTAACTTTGTTTACTGTTCATGCTTTGAGCTTTTCTCCCTGGGCCTCTACTGAAAATGGACATATATCCAGTAATACTAGCCCGGTTAACAAATGTAAAATAAAATAAAATAAATAATATATATATAATAATATAATATATATATTTATATATGTGTGTGTGTGTGTGTGTGTGTGTGTGTGTGTGCACATAGAATGTACATGTGTATGTACGTGTATGTAATTTAAACTATCCTTTCTGTTTGTATTAGAGATAAAGTGCATGTGTGTGTTACAAACACACACCTACTCGCTCACACAGTATGTGTGTGTGCATGCGTGTGTGTGTGTGTGTGTGTGTGTGTGTGTGTGTGTGTGTGTGTGTGTGTGTGTGTGTGTGTGTGTGTGTGTGTGTGTGTGTGTGTGTGTGTGTGTGTGTGTGTGTGTGTGTGTGTGTGTGTGTGTGTGTGCGCGTGTTTAACATGTCTCTCAACTCTCAACTGTCTAGATTTAGCTTCATAATTTTGGTTTGATTGTCATAACATTTGTGGTTTTCTGGCAAATCATGGACGACTGAATTCACTTAATAATGACATATATGAGTTTCAGACTTCATATCCTTCAGAAAATACATGCTAACACAAGTCCTGTTATTCTAGCAACTTTCTAAGTTAAAAAGAGCAATATTTAAAATGTATTCATATTTTGGCCCATTGTATCCCTATTATTTCAGTCTTTGTCCAGATTTCTTGCACTAAGAGTTAGAGGGGTATGTCTACCTCTCAACTGTCCAAATTTGTGCAGAATGTCCTGATTTTTGCCTCATATTTTTGTCCTATTCCTCAACATTTGTGGATTTCTGGCAAATCACAGAGGACTGAAATAACTAAATAATGTCATACATTTGAGTTTCAGGCTTCATTTCCTTTAGTAACACATGCTAAGACAAATGTTATTTTAGCAACTTTCTATTTCTATAAGAGCAATATTTATTTTATTTATTTATTTATTTACATTTGTTCACCGGGAGTGTCCGACTGGACGTAGGTCCATTTTCAGCGGAGGCCCTGGGAGAAAAGCTCCACAGTTAAAATAAACAGACAGTAGTTACATTGGATTACATTGTGATTAATAGCAATACTTACAACATATTTACAGATGAAGAACATAGTACATCAGTAGACAACTAGAATCTTTATCTGTGAAGTACATAACAGACATTAACAAATGTTGCAATAAGAAGTTCCTGCTGTATAATAAGTACTAGGCTTATGAGCATCTGAGCTTGCTATAATCAAGGTAGTTAGTGGAGTGGAAAGAAAGGTAGTGGTTGGATGGGGTGGGTTTATATTAGAGTGGGAGTTGCAAGCGCATACCCAGCATGTTTTTAGGTGCACTTTTAGTAAAGTTTTGAAGTGGGTACATGATGGTACGAAGGTAATTGTGGGTGGAATGGAGTTCCATAATTTGGCTATGATGCAAGAGAATAGTGCTTTACCAACAGAGTTATTGGCTTTAGTGATCTGCAAGTGATTTTTATTGCTGGATCTTAGTGGTCTGGTGGTGTGATAGGGTTGGAATTTAGGGGTAGGATAGGGATAGGGTTTATAATCTGTCTCGATTTTGGGGCCTTTGTCCTCCCTATTATTTCATGCTTTGTATAGATTTCTTATGCTAAGGGGTTGAGAGGTATGAAGTTATGGTATATAATGACCTAGTTAGGGTAAGGGCAGGTTAGTTAATTAACTTGATCACGCTTGACCCTGTAACTCGGTTACAGGAGACAAGAGCCTGAATCCTGTACACTGACTACCAGACTGCTGAAGGAATTATGAGCTTCAGTGGAGAGAAGAGACAAGAGCCTGAATCCTCTACACCAGCTACAACACTTCTTACAGAAGTGTAAGTTTGAGTTTTAGTACATTTTTAGGGATTTATAAGTTTCAGTGTATTTTCAAGGGATTATGAGTTTCATTTCATTTCATGAAATTGTGAGTTTCAAGTGAAGATAAGTTTACCATTGCCCATGCTAAGTCTGTTATCAATGTGCAACTAACTATTTTATCAACTAGCAGTCAGAGTTTGTTTTGTAGACTTTGAAAGCAGTGTTAGTAGCATAATTCACTTTGGGGCAGAAAGCTGGGGTTTCTACTCCCACAACATGTAGATGGAATGCTGATATTGCAGTGCCCTTTTGAATGCTGATGATTGTATGCATTTTAAGGAAGAATAAGGATTCTACACTCCTGAGTGATTCCTCCTTTGTGTGGGATGCCTAGCAACTATGAACTTGTTGTCATTTTGTCAGTCATTCCCTATTGCAGTATTACCAACTTACCAATTTTTGTTATATAATATATACAATTTATTATTCAAGAGCAGGAGGCACTGAATTTGCCAGTGGCAACCTCTTCATTAGTTACGGATCTCTTTAATGTGGAATTATTTGGATAACTTTTACTTCTTTAGTGATGGTGTTTATTGAATGATATTGATGAATTGCAATGTGATGTGCAATATGACAATAGATAAACTATACTTATGTAAAAGTAACTTAACAGTAAAGTGTTACTTTAGTTAATAACTAGTAAGAGTAATATATAACTTTTTTAGAAAAGTAATAAGTAATAGTAATGTATTACTTTCACTGAAAATTAACTTGTAATAGTAATTTATTATTTTTATAAGTAACTAGCACAACACTGTTAAGTATCTCACCCTTAACCATTCCCACTGTCACATTACAACCAACAAAACATACAAAGTTGCTCTCACATTAGCTTTGTCAACTTCCATTCCTGTTTTCCTTTTATCTAGACTTGTTAGAACAGAGGTACACTGTTTTCAAAACATGCACTTCCATAGCCTACAAATAACAGTCCTACTTTTGCTTGTCTCTGCTACTTACCTCCATACTCCCAGCTGAACACAACTTAAGAAAGTATGGATAGCACAAGCCTCACTGAAAAAAGGGAATCTCCCCACCCCACGACCACATGTTCTTCAAGATGAGTCAAAAGGCCTTGACTGAAAACAGTACACTGATCACAAGAAATTATGGATACTACAAACATCACTGAAAAAAGGGAATCTCCCTGCTCCACAGCCAGCTTTTTTTAGGAAGAGTTCCAAAGCCTTGACCGAAAACAATACAAGGATCCTCAGACATTAAAGAAAGTAGAAGCATCAGTGAAAAAAAGGAATCCCCTCCCCACAATCACCTATTCTTGATGAAGGGCTATAAGGCTTTGACTGAAAATAGTACAAGTATCCTCAGAAACTATTTAAAGTACAAGCATTACTGAAGAATGGCAATCTCCCCACCCTGGTGTAACCTATTCTTTTAAAATGGTCCTAAGGCTTTGACTGAAGGCTGCAAAAGGATCCTAGGAAATTATGGGAAGTACAAGTATCAGTGAAGGACAAGAATCCCTGCAACCCACAGCCAACTTTTCTTTAACAAGGGTTCCAAGGTTTTGATCAAAAATAGTACAATGATGCCAAGAGATGAGGAGAAGTGCAAGTGTCATTGAAGAAAGGGAATTCCTTGCATCCTACCCTGCAGCCACCAATTAATTATGTTTCTGAGGATATGAAAGTTTTGAAGGAATCCTTTCAAGTCCAGCATTTCTTGGAGAAAACTTTGTCTGCTGAAAGCAAAAGAAACTATCTTACGTTCCTGTAGAATATTCATTGCTTCCCAGAATAGTGTATTAGAATAGCTTATTGAATACCTTTGTGATATTTTCAAAAGGTCTGCCTTTCTTGAAATTTATACAAGTAACTTTCCCTTCTCTTATTGTCTGCAATGTGTCTTCCCTGCCCTTCAAATATCACACTTATTCTCATGTTTTGCAGTCCTTGACATCTCAAGCCATTAATTCCCCCAACCTGTTGCTGTTAATTCTTTGCTCTTGTCCGACAGGATAATCTGAGTGTTTCCACACTGCCCATTTCTGGATACTCCAAGGGCATATGTAACCCAACTTTACTCCACTGTGATAAATGTAGCTTCAATTCTTTCCACCCTCCACCCTACCACTATTCTATCCCATCTATCAGCAATACATTTATATCTGCATAGCCACTTTCCACTCCTAAATACCCAATGTGACTGTATTACATCAATGCCCCCTGTTTCATTTCTCCAGTTACACTTTCCTAATTCCTTACTCCCTTTATTAAAACAAAAATGACTTTGCTTTACTGACTGTTGTCATTATAAATGTCTTTTTTCTACCTGCACACCTTTCTAATAATTTACCTAGTACTAATAAACTTGAATCAAAAAACTCAAAATTCCCTAACAGTTATTATTAACACAATATATAAAGTCTATCAAAAAGTTTTAACCTACCTAACAAAAATGCAATGTATTCTCTAGCTCCATCTTCTA
The DNA here is from genome assembly GCF_019279795.1 of Protopterus annectens. Lineage (NCBI taxonomy): Eukaryota > Metazoa > Chordata > Ceratodontiformes > Protopteridae > Protopterus > Protopterus annectens. The sequence continues at coordinate 1,437,811,543 of NC_056739.1, forward strand.
CAAAACATCAAACCACCTTGACAAAAATCCAACAACCAGCTTTATAAACTTTTCTATCTACCAAGGAAGATTGAACAGGCATGAGATGTGCACTAAAACACAGGTCCTCCAACCAATCTACTTCAACTGTACCCCCCCAAAAAAAAATTGTAAGCATCAATCCATACAGTATTAACAACAAATTAATTTTACTTCAAACCTGGATTAACTTCATTCATCACAGGTTGTTCAACTATCAGAAATCTGACTAAAGAGGATTTCTGTCCATAATTATACACAAGGACAATTTGTGACATCATCCAAAACAACAGACCACATAGCAAAAAAGTACCAAGGTGTTAATTAAAAAGAAACACTTTCATAAAAATTATCTATACCTCTGCCTAATATCAGGATGACAGCAGTCCCAATTAGATAGTCACTCACATAAAATTAGGACATCATTTAAATTTATATATCAGAGTAGTATGCATTCCATCTGCTTCCTCTATCAACATAATGCAGGAAACAGTTGATGGTATGTTCCCATCCAATATAAATAAAAAAATACATCATCCTAGGAGATATCAATATTAATGTCATTGGTCCAAACAGCTCAATATTCCCTAAAGTATTAATTATATAAAGACTAGCTCAACTAATATATCAACTCACAAGACCAAATATGAAAATTGGTGACCACCCAACTATTGATCTTATTATTACTAATGTCAAACATTGATCGCTAAACATTGATGTTCTGCCATACTCCATCAGTGATGACTGCCAAATAATTTCACAATGGACATTCAGAGCTACAAAAAAGTTCCCTCAGCTTTTCAGCTACTACCAGTGCAGACCCTTCCCTCACAGCAAACAGACACCATTATACAACTGCTTGTACAATTTAAGTTGAACTTCCTTATAAATAAATATATATATATATATATATATATATATATATATATATATATATATATATACACACACTCAGGAAAGTCCAACAATTTCACTATCTTACTCTAGCAGTATCCTCTTAAGCAAACAAGAAACTTATACAAGTAACTTTGCCTTATTTTATTGTCTGCAATGTGTCTTCCCTGTCCTTCAAATATCACACTTATTGTCATGTTTTGCAGTCCTTGACACCTCAAGCCGTTAATTCCCCCAACCTGTTGCTGTTAATTCTTTGCTCTTGTCCCACAGAATAATCTGAGTGTTTCCACACTGCCCATTTCTGGATACTCCAAGGGCATGTTTAAATCCACTTTACTCCACTGTGATAAATGCAGCTTCAATTCTTTCCACCCATCACCCTACCACTATTCCATCCCATCCCTCAGCAATACATTTATATCTGCATAGCCACTTTCCACTCCTAAATACCCAATGTGACTGTATTACATCAATGCCCCCTCTTTCATTTCTCCTGTTACAATTTCCTAATTCATTATTCCCTTTCTTAAAACAAAAATGTCTTTGCTTTACTGACTGTTGTCATTATAAATGTCTTTTTTCTACCTGCACACCTTTCTAATAATTTCCCTAATACAAATAAACTTGAATCAAACAACTCAAAATTCCTTAACAGTTATTATTAACACAATATATAAAGTCTATCAAAAGGTTTTAACCTACCTAACAAAAATGCAATGTATTCTCTAGCTCCATCTTCTATAAAACATCAAACCACCATGGCAAAAAGCCAACAAACGCTTTATAAGCTTTTCTATCTGGCAAGGAAGATTGAACTGGCATGAGATGTGCACTAAAACACAGGTCCTCCAACCAATCAACTGCAACTGTAAACCCACTTCCCAAAAAAAATGTAAGCATCAATCCATACAGCATTACCAGCAAATTAATTTTACTTCAAATATGGATTCACTTCATTCATCACAGGTTGTTCAACTATCAGAAACCTGACTAAAGAGGATTTCTGTCCATAATCATACACAAGGACAAATTGTGACATCATCCAAAACAACAGACCACATAGCAAAAAAGTACCAAGGTGTTAATTAAAAAGAAACACTGTCATAAAAATTATCTATACCTCTGCCTAATATCAGGATGACAGCAGTCCCAATTGGATAGTCACTCACATACAATTAGGACATCATTTAAATTTATATATCTGAGTGCTATGCATTCCATCTGCTTCCTCTATCAACATAATGCAGGAAACAGTTGATGGTATGTTCCAATCCAATATAAATAGAAAAATACATCATCCTAGGCGATATCAATATTAATGTCATTGGTCCAAACAGCTCAATATTCCCTAAAGTATTAATTATATAAAGACTAGCTCAACTAATATATCAACTCACAAGACCAACTATGAAAACTAGTGACCACACAACTCTTGATCTTATTTTTACTAAAGTCAAACATCAATCTCTAAATGTTGATGTTCTGCCAAATTCCATCAGTGATGACTGCCAAATAATTTCACAATAGACATTCGGAGCTACAAAAAAGTTCCCTCAGCTTTTCAGCTACTACCAGTGCAGACCCTTCCCTAACACCAAACAGACACCATTATACAACTGCTTGTACAATTTAAGCTGAACTCATATATATATATATATATATATATATATATATATATATATATATATATATATATATATATATGGATCTCCTACTATTCACCGAAACCTCATTTCACCAAAAACACATTTCACCGAAAGTTGTAGATGGCCTTTACCCCACGGTAGTGCGAACCTGGAGTTAGTATATATAGTAAGGGGGTGTGGGGGGTGTAGCCCCCCACATATTTTATGTATATATTATTGTCAGAGAACAGTAATATATTGCAATTACATGCATCGCTGTATATAATTCAAAATATTTAAAATATGTGGGTGTCTCGGCCCCCAATGCCCTCATGTGGGGGCGGTGACCCCCACACCTCCTTTACTATATATACTAACTCCAGGGTCACACTACAGTGGGGAAAAGGCCATCTACAACTTTTGGTGAAATGTGTTTCGGTGAATTGTGTTTTCCATGAAATGTGCTTTCGGTGAAAAGTTCACAGTCAAATGTGTTTCAGTGAAATGTGCTTTTGCTGAACAGTAGGAGATCTATATATATATATATATATATATATATATATATATATATATATATATATATATATATATATATAGGAAAGTCCACCAATTTCACTATGTTACTCTATCAGTATCCTCTTAAGCATACAGGAAAAGAGGACTAAAATGTCCCTAGTTTATGGTCAATATTAAAAATATACTCAAAGACATAAATGAGTCTTGGAACAACTGTAAAAAGTCTTTCCAGTCAAAGCCTTGATCAGCAATTTCTTGCATTAAGAAAATTCACAAGAATTAAAGCCAAACGTGTCAAAGCTCAATCCGTAAGACAAAAGTGGCAGTTCCTTACCTTTAGACCAAAGGTATTCTAGAAAGAAATAAAACAGTTGACTCAAAGCAACAGTCTTCATCCACTTAATACCATAATACAGATTCATTCTCCAAAGAGTATAGAAACTTTCTTCTCTCATCCTGACATCTTCAACATATTTCTCCCACAACCACAATAATCTAGCAACACCTCTCCCTGACTATCCTTTAACAGATTATGCAGTTGATTTCACTGCTATAACTGAAAGACAAACTAAATCCTTACTATCCAAACTAAACTATCACTTCCCTCAGTTAATATACAAATCATAATAACCGAAGCATTTAAAACAGCCAGTATCTTAACATGGCACACCATGACAACATGCAAAAAATATAATTTTCCACAGGGTGCTGTTCCCTCCCCACCACTTCAATATGGGAGCTCTGAATCACTCCACAAATATATATATATATATATATATATATATATATATATATATATATATATTGCATAAACCTAGAGGAAATGGAAACCTTTTAAAAGCCAAGAAATGCACCTTTCACCTTCTCCCAGAGTTGTGTGTCCTCAGGTTGCATTACAGTACTCACAGCAAAGCAAGCTCTTATGCACTGAAATGCCATGAAAATATTATTTTACAGGAATGACATCTTAAGTTCTGACAAAGCACATGGTGAACTGCATTAATCTCTATAATCATTCATTGTAATGCACACAATGACTTCATAATTTCTGTAAACAGAGATCCCAAATGACTTCTACTCAATAAATATATACATACCCATATGATATCAACAGATATAGATATAATATATATATATATATATATATATATATATATATATATATATATATATATATATATATCAATCTTTATATCTCTGTATATGGTTATATGGTTACAAATCATAACAGCAAACACACAGATGAACAAATGCATTTTATGCTAGTTAAAGAAAGAGGACACTCATAAAATTGAAGAATCTATTTCTGTGTTTCAACCTGCTGGCTGCTTTCTTTGTGAGATCATGTTGCAGCAGGGTCAGTGAACTTACTCCTACCCTGCTGTTGTATGATCTCAGAGTGGGCATATATAATTAGCAGGGGGTGTGGGGGGGTTATAATTTTCTGACATCTTAGATTTGATCTAAAATGACTGCTGTTTTTATTTACTATTTGAAGCATTTGGCATTTGATGTATAATCATAGATATAGCTATTGATATAGATATAGATATAAATATAATAACATTAATAAATACATTTCTTGTAAATTGCATAAGGTTGTGCAGGCCAAACCAATTTGCAGTGAAGTATCTATGTCTCTTTTAAATTGCAAGATATAAGTCTATGAATTCAAAGCTCAGAGACCAATGGCCAGTATTGTTTAAAGATAAGCTTTGTATATGGACTAGGAACCACTCAGGCTACTCATATTACATTTACTGCTTGCACATGTAAACGTCTTATGGTCAGACATCTGCACACATTCCATAACTGCATTTGGTTCTATATCATTTTATCGAAGCCTCAATTGACTGAACACCTTCTTGTCAAAGTTAAAGCATCGAATACCATTTCAGCAAAGAATTATATCATCAAAAATATTTCTTAGGGAAAAAATCTACTTGGCCACCAGAATGATCCTAACACAAATTACATTATTTTAACCTCACCAAGGTGGTTGGGGTGGCTTCACCTCTTCACCCTCCAATTATATATTCCAACTCCGAGATTGTACTACATTGGGGAAAAGGGCAAATTTATTACAATGACCAACTAACTCCCTTCCCCTGGAAAAAAATTTTGGTGATGTAATCCTTCACTGAAATGGTATTCATTGCCTTATGTTCAATAAATAGACTTTCTGTGAACTGGAACTTCAATGGAATGATAGCTAGCCCTATATTTACCTCGTGAAGCTTATTAAGTTATCGGCGCACAACAGTGGGCTGGATTCATAAAGGCTTGCACAGAGTCTAAGAGTTGAGTAAGACTCCATGCAGCCAACATGTCCACTGAGCGATCCAGGAACAGCTGGTAGGGGCGTGCAACAGAGCTCCTAAAACGAGTCTTACACGGAAAGGGCTTGGATATGCAAATTACCTCAATTGCAGGCAAGAGCTATGCAAATGAGGTAAATTTGCGATCCAGGAAACCGGAACCTGTCTGAGTAAGAGTAGTGTTATTTGTAGAAATGTACTCCGTTGACAACTGAGTATGGTTCTGCAAATAGCAAAACGGAGCCGTGACAGCTCCAAAAAAAGGATGCATCCAGTTGACTAAGCATGCCAATGGCCAAAAATATGGCCATTGGCAATGCTCACCGATGAAAAATAAAAATAAAATAATTTTTTTATCCCGATCTCCGGTGTTTAAGCGTAGCGCAGCACCGCACAAACATGCTGCACTCTAAGAAGCAGAAAACCAATAATTAAAATCCACAAATGTGGATTTTATTGTAATTCTTAATTTACAATGCAAGGGAATGGCAGGCTGAAGACAACATGGCTACCGAGTAGAGGTTGCTAAGGGGGGAAGCTCAGTCTAAGAGATGTAACCAAGCATTAGTAGACAATCCTATGCAAATGAGGGTTAGGATAGTGAATCCCAAGTTTATATAGCAAATGAGCACAGTCAGTGGAGTGTAGGAGTAGGATAGGGGAGTAACAGAGTAGAAGATAGATGACATCACAAGGGGAGTATGTATGAAAGAAGAGAAGCTCATTGGAGCAGAGTGGCATGTGTCTGCTGTCAGTTACACATCACTGGAAGAGGTGTGTCAACAGGTAGCCTAGTTAAAGGCAAGAAATTGAAGGTGTATGCCATGGATAACACTAAAGTTTCTTGCTGAAGTGCCTGCAACATGTATGCACGCGGGTGTACGCCTGTATATCCGAGTAAGACTGTGTGCACGCGTGTACGCCTGTGTGCATGCGTTTAAGCCGGAGTAAGCATGTCTAAGGCTGTTTAAAGTTGTGTAAGCACATTTGCGCTTGTGTGCATGTGTTTTATCAAGAATAAGCATGTTTTAGTCCGTGTAAGTGTGTGTACGCGCTTGTGAGCTAGTGTGCGTGTATTTGCGCTTGTGTGTGCGCTGCCCCCCTGAGGAAACAGAAAGGAAAAAGGAAGCACAACAAATAGTAGGAAGTTAACCAGGGAGTACTAGCAGAGCTAGCAGGTGAATACAATCAGAATCAGGCAATTACACAGGCAGTACACTAGCCCAGCCCAGCCCAGCACTTAAAACTCTGCAAACAACATTCCACTATGTTTCTCTCAAGAGACAATGCAACACTGCAGTAAGCTAATAGAAGTGAAAACTGAAAAAGCTTTACTGAGACAAAGAAATATTAGGGGCTGCCCTTGCTGTTATTAAGCGACATATGCAACATGCTGAGGGTGATGACAATGCAAATGCTGCTGGACAACCCACAGTGAGGAGACGGAGAAGAGTGAACAGGCCCAGGGTAACCTATCAGGGTCTACATGAGCTGGAGATAGTGGAGCGCTATAGAGTGGACAGAGACCTCTTGCAGCAAATTGTTGAGCTCTGCAGGCCACGCCTCACACATAGAACCAACAAAGGGAAACCCATCCCAGTGGAAATCAAGGTATGTGTTGGCCTAAGAATATTAGCACCAGGTACCTTCCAGAGACCAGCTGGTGATATGATGGGGATATCACAGGCATCAGCATCCAGGGTACTGCACCAGTTCCTGGATGCCATGTCAGCACATGTCAGTGATCATGTATATTTCTCCACTTCCCGTGAGATATTGGCCAGCAATATGCGTCTCTTACAGGAAATAGCGGAATACCCTGATGTAGTGGGTGCAATAGACTGCATGCACATACGCATCAAAGCACCAGAGGGTGAGCAGGGTAGGGTCTACTTCAACCGCAAGGGCTTCCCCTCCATCAACTGCCAGGTTTTGTGTGATGCCCAGGGCATAATACTGAATGTGTGTGCTGGCTGCCCTGGAAGCTACCATGATTCCCATATCTGGCATCTGACACAGCTGTACCAGACATTTCCCAGTGGGGACATCCTTCATGGTCACCTAGTGGGGAATGCTGGCTATGCATTGGAGACGTGGCTGATGACACCCATCAGAAACGCACACACACACCTGAACAGGAACGCCATAATGAGGCACACGCACAAACACGAAATATAATCGAGCATGTGTTTGGCCTGCTCAAGTCATGGTTCCAGTGCCTGGACACATCTGGTGGAACATTGCAGTACTCACCAACTACATGTACCCAAATTGTCATGGTATGTGCTATGCTACATAATATGATCCTGTGAAAACAGCTGCAGCAGGAGCAGCATAGGCCTGGGCCAAACAGCCCCCCACCATTGCCAAGGCCATCACAGGCAGAGCATGACTCAGAGGAGGAACAACCTGAGCCTGCCCCAGTAGGCAGAAGGAGGCGTGCCCAGTATGCTTTGGCCTTGGCAAAGAGGCAACGCATAGCACATACACTGGCTCAGTAAGAACCCTGGAAATTATACCTCTCTCTGATTCGCACATATAGTAAAAGGGATGCCTAACTTGACACTACCTGTTACCAAACATTTATAGGGAGTGCAGTATGTGCATCCGACATAGGCAGCCCTGCAGCACCACCTGAGGCATGATTGCCATGTGTTAAGCAATATAAAGCAGTGCTAAACAGCTTTCACCACCATTTAGTATATGTAAAGCAATTGCACACACTAACACTAGCACAACTGTGTTCAATGTTGAGCAATATTGGGCAACGTTCAGCAATGTTGGTTAACATTGAGCAATGTTGGACAAGCTTGGTCTACGTTGGGCATAACTGAACAAAAGCCAACATGCTCATATTTGCTCTACTGGCCCTTAAGCAGTCTGCTCTGCTCAGTATGAAAATATAAAGCAGTGACAGGCCTTGAACCCAGGATACTGTGCATTACAGTCATAGTACTAAACCACTAAACCATGACAGTATTGCGCTGGTCACTTTGTATGAAGAAATGTTGATAAGTCTATGCAAAGTATCTCATGGAAACCCTGTAGGCACAGCATAATCCCTGTCAAGTTATGACACAAAGGTGAGCCCTGCAGTAAGAATAGAACCTGATTTTCAACACACATATAGTATAAATGCTAATATTGGTCATGTTCACACACATCAACAAATGTAGTGGACTTCAGACAGCAACATACTGAAAGGTCACACTGGGCATGCTCACACACTTGAATAAATTAGACAAATGCCAGGCAACAAAACACTGAAAGGACAGACTGGGCATGCTCACACACTTAGGCCATGTCTGAGTACAGCAGTGGGCCACACATACCCAGCAGTTGCATGTGTTAACCCAGGAGCCTCTCACTATTCACCAATCCGCCTTGTGCACACAGTTATATGACAACATACACATATATAATATATTGGAACCCTGTCATAATAAAATATGTTCTGCAGATACTTAGATTGTTTGTAGAAAGTGGGAAAGCAAAGAAGATAAAAAACCTGCAATCAGTATCATCAATAAACAATGTGCATCCCAAACATTTATTTATTTATTTTATTTTATTTTACATTTGTTAACCGGGAGGGTCCGACTGGATACATGTCCATTTTCAGCGGAGGCCCGGGGAGAAAAGCTCCAAGTACATAACAGACATATGAACATTGTTAATGCAAAAAAAGGAAGATAGTTGAGTTCTAAATACAATATAAAGATACATCACATCTTGGGAAAAAAAAAAACAACAGCAGCATATAAAAAAACATAGGTCAGTTACAAAGGCGCCTTGTTAAAAAGCGGTTAAGGATAGTGAGGTAAGAGAAGGGTAAATGATAGTGGTTAATCAGGTTTGGAACAGGGACATTGCCAGAGAGTATTGAGATGGGGTTTAAGCTTTTTTGAATTGTAGGAGTGAGGGTTCTGAGGTGAGCATGGTGGTAGGGAGTTCCACATTTTACCTACAAAGTTTGAGAATAGAGAATCCCCAGCAGAATTATTGGCTTTGGTAGTTTGAGCTAAGATCTTATTGGAGGAGCGTAAAGATTGCAGGTTAATATAGGGGTGAATGATGTTTTTCAGAGCTGGTGTTTTCTCTGGGTGATACAGTATCTGGTGAGCCGTTTTGAGTTGGTTGAAATGGAGTTGGCTGGAAAACTCTAACCACCCTAGTTGCCTCAAGTTAGTGCAGTGGTGCGTTCTAAAGGTGGAATTTGTGGCAAATCTAGCTATGTGATTGCAACAAGAAGCAAGTTTGTTAAGGGTTGTCTTGTTTAGGTTTGTAAAGAGGGGGGAGGCATAGAAAAGAGTTGATAGTAGGTGTGTGCTGGCAATTGTAATTTTAGCGTGAGGAGTGAGAAAGTGTTTTACTTTATAGAGGGAGCCAAGCTTTTTATTGACGGCTTTGATGGTAAGATTGAAATGGGTGTCAAATTTAAGGGAGTTATCAATGGTAACACCTAATAGCTTTGTGTGAGCTTCTGGTGATATAGTGATTCCATTGGAGGATGTAATAGAGAAGGTGGGGGGAAGAGTCTTGTTAGTGGGTGAGAAAGTAAGTAGTTTTGTTTTGTTGGGGTTGAGAACTAGTTGTCGACTTGAGAACCATTTTTCTATTAGGTTGAAGGTGTCTTGGGTTGAAGCAGTGAGGTTTGCCAGGTTGCAGGCAGTGCTGATGATAGTCGAATCATCTGCATATTGAATGCATGTGGCATGGGGGGTGATTGTGGGCAGGTCATTAACAAAGATGGTGAAGAGAAGAGGGCCAAGAATAGATCCTTGGGGGACTCCAAGTGTAACAGGTAGGCATATAGATAATTTGTCCTGCCATAGAACAGCCTGTTGCCTATTGGACAGGTAGGATTGGAACCATTTCAGCGTGGAATTGCTGAGTGATAGTTTTTTTAATGTATGGAGGAGTTGAATGTGGTTCACCATATCAAAGGCCTTGGAGAGGTCTAAGAAAAGAGCAGATGATAGTTTATTATTGTTTCTGAAGTTATTGGTGGTATTAGAAAAGGATAGTAGGGCTGATGTGGTACTGTGATTTGGCCTGAAGCCATGTTGGGAGTTAGCTAGAATTTTATTTTTGGTGAGGTGTTCAATCAGTTGTTTGTGGACACACTTTTCCATAATTTTGGCCAGGGGTGAGAGTATAGCTATAGGTCTGTAGTTGGTTAGTTCTAGTGAGCTACCACCTTTATGGAGAGGAATAATGTGGGACATTTTCCATATGGAGGGGATGAAGGCTTCTGACAAGGTACAGTTTATGATTATGGAGACGGATAGGAAATGGCCTCAGCTGCTTTTGCAGAAACTCAGCTGGGAGAAGGTCAGCTGCTAGCTTAGTGGGTTTTAGTTTTTTAAGAAGAGATGTTATAAAGGATATGGGTACTGGATCGAAGGTAAATAGATGATCTGATGTAGTTGTAGTATTCTGCTGGCATGGGTAGTGGAGTGGGCTGGTTGTTTGTTTGAATTGTGTGGCCAGGGATTGTATAGTTTCTGTGAAGAAACTATTGAATGTGTTAGCAATGTTTACAGGGCACTGTTGTTTGCAAGTTGTTGGAGTGGGGTGGTTGCCTGGCCTGGGTGCAGGAGCTTGTTTAAGCCTGCCCAGAATTTTGTGGATTATTAAGGTGTTTGTGTTCGAGGTGGAGGAAGAAGTTTCCTTTATCATTTAAGATCATTCTTTTAGTTTCATTTCTAGGTTGCCGGAAGGTTTGGTGGGAGTGTGGGTCTTTAGAGGTACGTGTGACCCACATCTTGTTTCTAGATAGGATTTTGGATTTTGTTTCCTTAGAGAGCTATGGTGCGGTTTTGGTTTTAGTTCTAATGGACCGTATTGGAGCATGGGAATCTAGAATCTTGAGGAAGGTGGTGTTGAAGTAGATAACTGCCTCTTCAAGAGGAAGAGACTTGAGTATTGTCCAGTTGTGGGCTTTAAGTTCAGTTTGAAAAATGGAGGCGTTGAATTTATTATTATTCCTGATTTTTTATGGTTGTAAGAAGGGGGGTGATTTTCTTGAATTTGATAACATAGGTGAGTAAGTGATCACTCATGTCCTCTGGGTGAGTATCTGCTGAGTACTGGTCAAGATCTTTATTAGTAAGGATCCAGTCCAGGATGCTGTCTTTGTTTTGGGGTTTACCTAGTCTGGTAGGAGTGGATATGAGCTGAGAAAAGCCATGTAGATTTATGCTGCTAGATGGGGAGCTAGATGAGAAGGAATTCCAATCGATGTTGAAGTCACCTAACACTATGGATTCCTGGGGTTGAGTTTGAGTAACCAGTGGAGAAAGTCCAGGTGCCTAGGTTGATACTAGGCTATCTGCCCTAGGTAATTTATAAGCCTAGCCAGAGTGTGTTTGGCTTTCGCAGCCCTGTTAGATTAGTAGACTGTGCCTGTGAATAGTAGGTCACACAAGATAGGCCTTTTACGTTTAGTTTATTGTGCCTCTGTCTAGCAGGGACCCAGAAGAAATCCCAGGGGTAAACATTCGATCACCCATCCACTCATCAATATGTCTCCTGTAGGGGGTCAGTGGGGGGTTCTGCCTATGCGGGACTGGGATCCCATTCCAGAGTGAGGGGAGCCTCTGGGATATGAATGTGTCCCTCCAGCATGTCCTATTAATATATGTGCTGAGGTGTAAGTCCCTGGAGTCTGTATCTCTAAGAGATTTGGATATCCTGAGATGGAGAATGTCCATTAATTCTGTGTTGGACATGGCTGTAAACAACAGGCACAGATTGCATCCGAGTAGGCGGTAAGCGACTGAGTAAAGCTTGAGTTACTTTAGCCGAACTGCACAGGGCATCCGTGTGAGTCCCTAGATCCACTTGGTGAGGTACTTTTGTGGCCATTACAGTTGCTGCAGGTGTCGGGTAAGGTACATCCCAAATGAGGCATTGTGTCCAATCATGGTCCTCATGAGTGCAGGGGCACAATGACTTTACTTGATCTAGATCTGAAACCTTTTGGGATAAAGTGGGCTATATAGAAGGTCTGTCTAACTACTTTGGCAATGCGATTGTCAAAGGCAAGATTACTAACTACTCATGTCCCCAAATCCCTAATAACTTCTGCCGTACTTAATGTATTAACACCTATGTGGTAATGTGTGGGCACTTTGTTGTTCCCAAAGGGGATGACTATGCATTTAATGGCACTTAGCTGTAGACCATGGCTCTGGCACCAGTTATCCATCTCTATGAGACCTTTTTGGAGGATGCTTGTGCCAGCTGGAGAGTCAAATATGGCATCCAGTTTGCAGTCATCTGTGAACATGGTCAGCCATATTCCTCCTGTATTAGCCTGTACGTCAGAGGAATATATACTGAACAAGAGAGGTCCCAGGACTGAGCCTTGTGGGACGCCACGTGTAACTGGTGTAGAGTCAGACATGGCACCTGCAATACTTACCATGCAGATGCTATCTCTGATCCAGTTAGCAATCCATCTTGTGACATATTTGTTGATATCTAAGCTAGTGAGCTTATGTATGATGCCCGAGTGGGGTATTATTTTGAAGGTTTTTGTGAGGTCCAGGTAGGCTGTGTGGATGACCTTCCCTACGTCTATGGACCTGGTAACTGTTTAAAGAAATTGACCATGTTCAAGAGGCAAGAGCTGCCCACAACAAAGCCGAATTGTGTAGGATCCAGTGTCTGTAGGTTCCCGATGTCTGTGTGTATGAGTTCCATGATGATACACTCCATAGCTTTGCAGACCAGGCTAGATAAGCTTATAGGGCGATAGTGTCCGGGGTCTGTTGTGGCACCACCTTTGTGGAGCGGGACCACTGTTGCTGTACGCCATTCCTTGGGTACATATCCTGTAGTAAGTCTGATATTGAACAGCAGTGACTTCATGTGAGGGTTACATTCATCATGAAGCTTGTGTAAGATGCAGGCCGGGACACCATCCAGTCTCATTGATGCTGTGTTGTCTGCTTTGGAGAGGGCAGCACTCACCTGATCACCTCTGATGTCAGAGAGGCTACAGTCTGTTGGTATGGGCATTTTCTCATTGGGGGAATGGGGGGATGACATTTGCATTGAACCTGTTTGACAGGATGTTGGCAATGTCTGTGGGTTCAGTGTATGTATTGTCATTTTGCAGTACTCACAGCATATCTGGGAGTTGGCACCCAGGCTCATGACATAACTAAAGAAGGCCTTGTGATTGTCCTTAGTGTCTGGTGCAATTTACCTTTCTAAGCAGGTCTTAGATGAATTCATGAGTGAATGTAGCTTCTTGCTGGTACTGATCAGAGATGCCTTCTCTTTTTGGGATTGTGCTCTATCATGTAGTAGCCCCCTCCTTTTGTTGTATAGCGTATTTATGGCCGGGGTCCACCAGACAGGTCCCCTGCCTTTGGAGGAGTGAGTCTTGTTTTTATTTGGGATAGCACGATCCATGCATTCCAGTAGGTGTCAATAGAATGTGTTTGTAAAGGATTCAGCGGTTTGAGCTGTATTTACCTCTGTCCCATGGTCATTGAAGGATACCACCTCAGTTTTGAGAAGTGTGACGTTTGCTTTTGGTAAGTTCTTCACCAAGAGAACCTAGGATGGGGGTGGGGATGGGATATGGATGTCCAGTGAGATAAATGTATGGTCTGACCTTACCAATGAGGGGCATACCTCTGGTTTGGAACATGGAGTCCCCATGTTGGTGATGATCAGGTCCAATATGTTTTCCCTTCTTGTGGGTGTGGTGACCAGTTGTGATATAGCATTTGGGTTTAGAAATTGTAGCAACCATTGGGTGAGGGTGTTGGGGCTTGAGTAGTATTCCCAGTCAATGTTTCTGTAGTTGAAGTCACCCCATATAATGGTGTTTGTAGAGACCATCATATTCTCCAGTGTTCCCAGGAAAGCTGAGTGGGGTTCCTGACTTTAGCAGGGTGGTCTGTAGCAGGCTACAAACTGAAAGGCAGTTTTGCCCACTGTTAGTTGCACATGGGTGGTCTCTAATGCTTCCTGCAGTGCTACTAACCTGGAGGTGTGTGTATCTGTGATGTATACGGATACTCCCCCTAAATATTTTGGTCGGTCCGAGTCTTGTGGCCGAAAAGCATGGTATGAAGTATAACCTGGTAGTGCTGGTGTGCTTTTGGGATCCTGAACCAGGTGTCTGTTACTGCACAGATATCGACATTCTCTATACTGAGGAGAGTCTTGAGTGTGTGCATTCTGAGGTCTAGACATCTGGTGTTGAGCAGCATTACCTGTAGTTTCTTTTACCTTGTATTGTCTATGGAGGTGGGATTGTCTTTTGAGTCTTGCCCAAAAAAGGCACTGTGGGGGTGGCAACAGCCTTAGCCAGTATTCAAAAGTCCAGGGGTGATAGGTGCAAGCTGTCCATAGCGAAGCTTCGTGGCATGTCGAGCATGTCATCCCAGGCTGACAGACACTGGATCCCCTTCGAATGACACCAATATGTTAGCCAACTGCTACAATTGATCAGCTTGTCTGTATACTGTGCCATCATTCTTGGTGAGGGTAAGATGCTACACAAGGTCAGGGTCATACTGGCCTGGGTTACATAATCAGAGAGCTCCTCTATATCTCTTGTCATGTAGTCCAGGGAGGAACGTCTGCGGTCATTCACACCAGCATGGGCAATGATGGAGCCATATTTGTACTTGCTTTGGAGTGACCTGAGTGCATGTGTAATGTGGCGGAACCTGCCACCCGACAGACAGCTCAAAGTGTCCTTCTCCTTGTTCAGCCTGGTGAGTGTGATGTCAGTGTGTCTGACAACAGAGTCACCTATTACAAGTGTATTAGGTGTGTTGTTTAGCCCTAAGGGCAGTGACTGTGTGGCATACTGACTTTGTGAACCATGTGATATATGGGTATTGTTGTGGGGTAGCAGTTGTTTGGGTGTCTGCTTAGGAGGTCTCTGCTGCTTAGGCAGATATTATTTAGAGCTTCTGAGTATGTATTTGTGTGGTAATGTATTTTGTTTGCTGTCGCTATAGGTCTATGTGAGACTGGATTTGTGGTGATTACCTTCACCACCTGATAGACTGTGCCAGTCATGGGTCAAGAGAGCTCAGCCCCCTGTTTGTCTATATAGTTGCATCTCTCAAATATATCTGAGTTTGTTGGGAGGAGGTGAGGGTTGTCTGTGTACATAAGGCAGTTGTAACATTGCCTCAAAAGTCTCATATTCACCAGCTGGACTGGAGAGTACACACAAAAGCAACCTTTGGACATGCCAGGATATTATGATGACATACTCTCTGTTGACTGATCAAAAGGGATCAGTAGGGCGTTAAGTGTGTAAAAGAGTATAACAGGGGTTTAGTGCTCAGGTTTGTTGGTGTTTTGGCAAGATTATCTGCGAAGGAGTCCAGACAGAACCATGATACTTCCTTCAGCTATGTCATACATAGCAATGTACACTCATATATGTCCTGAGTCAGGGCCAACTGTACCTGACTGACAATGCCGACATCCTGTCAGACAGGCACATACATACATACTCATCTCCCACTGACAAAAGTCCCTATCATCATACCAGGAGATATCACATGTAGAATGGGTAAACACCTCCTTCCAAAGCCGAAAACATGGCATCAATTGGATTACATTGTTTCCCTATATGTGTCATGAGTGAACTGCAGAACAAACAGACCCTGCACCTGAACAGTCTGTTGAGCCAGACCCTCTCTACAGGATCTGAAACTGATGAATGTGTTACAGCAACATATGGCAAACCCCACAAGTGTTGATGCACAACAGACCATGGGAACTATAGTCCTATAAGCCTATGACGTCTGATCTGCAAGGCCATTGAGACCATCATGATCAAAGTCATAAACAGAGCTATTGGAAGCCAACAAACACACAGCCCTACCAACTGTGGTATGATCATGGGTAGATCATGGTTCCCAAACCTGCTAGACTGTTTGCAAGGCAGCCACCCAGGACACACATCACTGAAGGGAGCTACACACGTCCCACATAGACTCTGAATAGCCCTTTATCAACATCCCAGACACATGTTGTATCCACAAAATCAACAACCTGTGCATAAATATGTATTGTCATATGAAGGAATGGCAATTTATCCACAGAGAGGTCACACAAGCTAAGAACTGTGGAGTCCTGTTCAAGCTGTTAACACCTGCTGACCCACATGGTTCATTCCTGGGATTGCATAAAACAAAGTGCACACACATTACCATGTCTAGTCCAATGATGTCAGCATCCTACAAATATAGCAGGAGAAAACAAAAACACCCACTAAAGCATATAGCATGTCATGTTAATGCATATCTTGCTAGTATTATAATGTAGTGAGGGAGGGGTTTGAATCCTGCAATTGCTGTGTGTGTGTGATTTTCTTTGAGAGGAGTGCCCTTTTTTGAGAATAGGAACATATTAAAAGAAATAGATTCCACTTTGGCAAGTCTGATGATGTCAGTGTCTCACAAATACAGCAGTGGAAACAAAATTCACCAGTAAAGCATCTAGTGTGTTGTGTTAATGCGTATGTCTCTAGTGTCATAACATAGTTAGGTAGGGGTTTGAATGTGTGTGTGTGTGTGTGTGTGTGTGTGTGTGTGTGGGGGGGGGTGTATGTGTGTCATTTCCTTTGAGAGAAGTGCCCTTTTTGGAGACTAGGGAAACACCTTAAAAGAGGTATATCTCCCTAGGCAAGTCTGATGATGTCAGCATCCTACAAATATAGCAGTGGAAATAAACAACCCCAGTAAAGCATATAGCATGTCGTGTTAATGCGTATGTCTCTAGTGTCATAATATAGTTAGGTAGAGCTTTGAATCCTGTAATTGCTGAGTGCGTGAGTGTGTGATTTCCTTTGAGAGAAGTGCCCTTTTGGAGACTAGGGAAACACCTTAAAAGAGGTATATTCCCCATTGGCAAGTCTGATGATGTCAGCATCCTACAAATATAGCAGTGGAAACGAGAGCCCCAGTAAAGCATATAGTGCGTCGTGTTAATGCGCATGTCTCTAGTATCATAAGTAGGTAGGGGTTTGAATCCTGCAAGTTGCTGAGTGTGTGTGTGTGTGTGTGGGGATGTATGTGTGTGATTTCCTTTGAGAGGAGTGACCTTTTTGGAGACTAGGGAAACACCTTAAAAGAGGTATATTCCCCATTGGCAAGTCTGATGATGTCAGCATCCTACAAATATAGCAGTGGAAATGAAAATCCCAGTAAAGCATATAGCACTCTGTGTTAATGCATACATCTCTAGTGTCATAACATAATTAGGTAGGGGTTTGAATCCTGCAATTGCTGAGTGCGTGTGTGACACTGTTGGTCAATGTGGTGTGGGTTTTGCTTTTACTATGGTATGACATATCAGGATTAAAACAGTATGTGCATTGCACACATCAGGTATCTGTGTGACAAATAAATATATGTACATGTGACCTCAATTAGTATATAGGTGTGAAGCCTGCATACTACATGAATACATTTGTTACCTTTGACAGATTGTGCCGCTGCTTCTCAAAATGGAGGTTACATATGTATGTATGTGACAAGGCCGGCCACTGTAGTGATCTGTGGCCAAGGTCATCTGTGTCACACACACCCATGACAGTTTCCATACACAAGTGTGAGTGTGGGTACATGCGTGGGGTATATGCCAGACATGTTCATACACAACAAAGTCTGGCAATAATGGACAGTCATTATAGGTGTACAACAGCCTTGAGGATATGCATACAAGCCCCTAATTTCTTATGTGATACACTGAGGGACTTCATAATACCTTTGGATATGTGGATACCAAAGGACAGATGACATAACACTTGGCTGTATGTAACATTGGTACCCGACATACATGTTGGGGGCTACCACCTATGTGGTACTGTCGGTATACTATGTATAGTAAATGTGGATGACTATGCTAAAGTTAGCTTAGAGCTATACAGCATGTGTTGGACAACAGGTATCTGTCTGTATGATACCCTTGTGTAGGATATGTGTCCCATCCAGAGAATGCATTGTAGGCCAATGCATGCATTTCCAGATGGGGATGGACATATCCCTAGTGTGTTTGCATGTACCTAAGAGGGCTATATGCCAAACAGATGTGGTCCCAGGAATGGGTGGTGGTCAATACCACTGGTTACAGCTATAGTATAGTACCGGAAGGATCCAACTGTTACTGAGTTCCCTACATCTGTGTGTCAGTTGTCAGGACATCATCTAATGACTGGTTATAGTCAGGCTGTTGAAGTTGTGTATACTACCAGAATGCAAAACATTGACAGATAGTAACAGTATCACCCACAGCATAGTGTCAAACCATGTCATACACACATGTGTACCCATGTTAGAACATATCTGTAGTAGAATGCATACTGGCCACCAAGAGATACTATGAGATGTTAACACTGTGTAATACAGGGTATGTCACACGTTCCATGTGTCCACTTACTATGCACGTACATGCAGGCAGTGCACCCCCACCATGTTCACAGATGTACACCTGCTAATCTGTACTGCACACATCACACACATACTGTCCACTCACTAACACATGCTGGCAACACTATACACTTCAGCCAAGTGGCACATGTGCAGACAATACATACTCAGACTTAACACTGGTGTAAACAATACTACATTGACAATCATAGATGTGCAGACAATACATACTCAGACTTAACATTGGTGTAAACAATACTACATTGACAATCATAGCTTTGATGCATCATGCCTGCTCAGATATACCTACAAGGATATCATTACACTTTTCTGTTGACAACATGCTAACATTGCTACACTGCTATAATGTCACCCTGTGCATCAACACCATGTTAGCCTGTTCCTGCATCAATGTTACAGGTGACAGGAGGTGGCGCAGGTTTCATCATATGCACAGGGTGTGTTGTTGGTTTGCCAGAGCCCGACATTGACCCATCCAATTGACATGTGTGTGTGTGTGTGTGTGTGTGTGTGTGTGTGTGTGTGTGTGTGTGTGTGTGCATGTGTGTGTGTGAGGGACAACAGTACAGCATGGGCCAAAGTTGATGTAATGTGTATGTGTGAGCCCTAGGTGTTTGGTTTATGTGTGTGTGTGTCTGCATGCACACAGCTCCACCATGTGGCTGCCATATACGGGAGATTGTGGGACAGCCACAGATTGTACCTGCCAGGCTATACAGATCATTGTCTCTGGGCACTGACACGGTACCTGTGCCTGGCAGGGGTGCTACGGACAGTATCGGGTATCAAGCCTGACTGGGTACTATCATCAGAGGCAGAGGTATGTTGACTGGACCCATGTCCCTGCTGGGACTGGCCAGAGCCACATGCATGTGGTCTACTAGGACAGTCAATCGACAGGCCAGCCCCAGCATTGCTGGGGCTGGTACTGCCACTACAGGAGTGGCTATGATCTGTGGGTTGTCCGTGATGACTGCCAGCTGTTGATGTTGCTGGCATACATCCGCATCGACGTCTCAACCATCCCGCACGTTCCTGGCTCATGGAAAATACATTGTGAAGGGCATCTAATTTCTCCCCCCAACATCTATCAATGACCTCGGTGTAATTACGGATGGCACCGGCAAGGTCATGGATACTGTCATTGATAGCGGTGTTATGGGCCCTCTACACCCTTAGTCCCTGTCTGGTGTACCGTTCCATACGTGCTTGTGCCTGCATTACAGCCCGGAACATACCTGAGGTTGTAAGACCTGTTGGGGCACATCTGCCAGGGGCATTACGACCAGTGGTGCTCCCACAAGAACCCCTGGACATCCACCTATGTGATACCATTCCAGGCATCTGGGTATGGCTGCTATGAGGGGATGCATGTGCCATGGATGCCACACTATCCTGGTCAATGCCAACTGTATGCTGTCCCTTGGCTAAGGCCATTGGTGATGAGGGATGTATTGGCAGTATGAGTGTGTGCATAGATGGGGTGGAAAGCTGTGTACTGTCGATTGGCGGACCAACGACAGACCCTGTCAAACCTGCCTGTGCCACAATACATGTATCATCATCTCCACTATTTGTGGCAGTGACTTCAGGTTCCCTGCTGCATTCAGCCAACCCAGCCTCAGCACCTGTGAGAGGAAGACAGGAAACACACTTTACAATCTGTACATGATGTTATCACACATGCACACATGCACACATGCACACATGAACACATGCACACATGCACACATGAACACATGCACACATGAACACATGCACACATGCACACATGCACACATGAACACATGAACACATGCACACATGAACACATGCACACATGCACACACGCACACACGCACACATGGACATATGAAAACATGCACACATGCACACATGAACACATGCATACATGAACACATGAACACATGCACACATGCACACATGCACACAAATACACTCCTCACTACAGCAGATGTACACACACACCAGCAATCCAAAACATACTCAATAGTGGTTGAAGGTGGGTGACAGTATCACAAGGCAGTCACCTCACACATGTCAGCATGCAGAATATGTGTTGCTCAAGACCATGCAGTGCGAGTGTAGACAGCCCTAGTTAATGACAGTATACATGGCTTTGATGCATGTGTGCAGATGTTCAGTGATTGGCTACACCCTGGAACACAATGTGTACAAGGACACAACATTGCTGTGCAAGTATTATAAGCTCTGCAATGTCCTGTGCACCATCACTCACAGGTATACATACCATGGCTGCATGTGTTATCTGTGTGTCACATAGATTTCCATGTCTGATTACAGTGTCTGTGTCTGTAGCAAATAATTGTGGGCACAGGTGTAGCACATGCATGCTATGTACACACACGGGATGAGTGGTGCATGTATACGTGATGGAATACCAATGCTCAACATGGCCATTGTACAGTGGTTATGGTGAGTGTGGGACATATTGCAGATATGTCAGTGCCAGCCATGACATGGCATGCTACACGACTGCAACATTAAACATCACACATACCCA
The DNA here is from genome assembly GCF_019279795.1 of Protopterus annectens. NCBI lineage: Eukaryota > Metazoa > Chordata > Ceratodontiformes > Protopteridae > Protopterus > Protopterus annectens. Next base: position 1,437,832,886 of record NC_056739.1, read on the forward strand.
ATGTGTGTCATGTGACCTATACACCCAAAAGCATTCCAGGACATATATGTGTCACTTTGTACAGATGGTGACTGCTATGCATATTGTGTATAGTTGCATATGTTTGCACACACACAACATGTTATGCATATTGTGTATAGGTGCATATGTTTGCACACACAACATTGAGGTGCAAAGAAATGACTGCTATGTGTAGTACTGTGGTCACTGTAACTGGATGGGGTGTAGTACCATGAGCCATCCTCATCAGGCATCATGTGGTCACTCAAGGCTACTAATGTGTGACAGACCACCCCCTAGCATGCCATACCTGAACTGCAGTGCCGTGGCTACGTTCACAATTACACAGCCACTTTGGGAGAGGGGTGAGGACAACAAAGTATGTTGTACTGCCAATTATAATTATCAGTTTACATGTCCAGCGGACATGTGTGCGAAATGGGCAGCTATGTATGGGGAGTAATTTTTTTGTGGGTACAGATTGCCCCTTTTTTTTCAGGTGAGAGTGGAAAGTGAGGTAGAGGAATTAGGTATATTTGGGGAGGTAGGATGGGGAGGTGAACAGACAAGACAAACAAGACGCATACAGGGGTGGTGTATGACACATGGGGTGGGTGAACACAATTGACAGGGATGGATGTTTGGAAATCACAAGCCCATGAGCCCACAGATGGTAACAGTGGAACTGAGATCCCCACCCATGGGCAGTCTCCACTGCACCTTCACAGCCCCCAGGGTGGCTGTGCTGGGGGCTGTGTAGGATGGGGAGGCTTACCCATGAGACGCGCCACTCTCTCCTTGAGCTGGCATAGGGGATCAGCGACTGAACGCTGGATGTCCCTACGCACCACAACCCGGACCCTTCGAAGGATGACAGGTGGCCCTTCTCTGCCCATGCTTGCACGGAGGGGGGGAGCCCCATCCCCTGCAGCACTTCCACCTGAAGGTGGCACAGGACCAACGGAGGAGGGGAGCCCGGGCTGGCCACCAGACCTGCTGGTGCCAGGTGCACTCGCCAGCTGAGGAGGGACAGGTGGGTCCGCTGGAACCGGCCTTCCCATACATTCTATGATTAGGTGTGTTTAATTACAACATAAACAACAGCATTCCAAATTAGTTGTAACAGCATGCAGTAATATTCCCATTAACCCAACACACCAAGGTTCCAACAGTTGAACAGCAAGCATAACACATGCATATATTGAACAACAGTGGACATTCCAACATTATGCAGGGATGATTGGTGGCAATAGGCCACCATGATTGTGGTGGTTGAACAGGGCACATGCATCAAAGTGAATGCAGATACTTATAGAACAATAGGACATTTGTCCCAAAAAATGTTTTGAGATTACACATACCCATTGAGTTGTGGAATTGCATTGTTTATGCACATACAGTAGGATGTAGAAAGAAACCTCAATTAACATCTTATAAGTACTTTTAGTCTACACTACATTCCTATTGACTGCAGGTGTATATCCCCTACATGTATTATTACACTTGGCAACATGCATTAGGTTGTGTAATGGGTTTGGCTAGTTCATTATATACCTGACCGATATCTGACATACTAACTGTCCAAGATGCAGATGTTACTGCTACATATTTATTGATTGTATTTATATTTCTTTATCTACATATCTGGATGTGTTCACATGACATTTTCAGTTAGATTTGTACAGAACCCTACATTTCGTGTAGCACACTCACATTTCTAGGGATCTAATTAGCAAGCTACTCGTGTGCCAGATTTACTTATGCATGCCAGCCAGGAACTGACTGTTGAGGACTGTATATATGCTTCACAGCTACTAGCACTTCCATCAACCACTTTAGATGGGACTGCGCAACTCTGGGTTGCCAGCACTTATTAAAACAGTACTATTTGTATAATGCAAGGGTACAACAACATTTCAAAGTAAGTGACACAGACACACTCCAGGTTTTATACCTTTATTAATTACATTACACACTTTTCCACAGGCTCTCTCCTTTATTTGATATTACAGTGCATATGGAAGACATATTCAAGACCTATTATACCTTTATTAATAGGCTAGAACACTCTTTTTCAGGCTCTCTCACTTATTTTATATGACAGAACCTGCAGAGATATTATTCCGGACATATTTTACCTTTCTTAATGGGTTACTACACTCTTTTTCTGGCCCTCTGACTTATTTTATATAACAGCACATGCAGAGGAATTATTCAGGGCATTTTATGGCTGTATTAATGGGCTACAACACTTTCTTTCAGGCTCTCTCACCTATTTTATATAACAATACATGCAGAATAATCACTAACCTGCCTGGTGGTGCAGCCTTAGCAGCCTATCTGCATAGGCTTGCTGATTCGCAGCACGGACACCTGCAGCTGTGAAGTAAATGAAGGGATATTGAGACATACCTATCCATTATACAGAATCAATTAGCATTTCTTACATACTGCATTCCATGGCTACCTACTCAGTATTGGGGCATCTTGCATCCCACGGTCCTCCTGTATCCATTGGTTCAGTAGGTCCTGCTTCCATCTCTTCAGGTCTGCATGGTGGTGACGGACCTGCTCACCAGACTGAGGAATGCCTGTGATACTGGTGAGGTCCTGAGCTAACCGGTTCCAAGCCTCTGCCTTGTACTCCGTCCCTTGGAACTGGCCCTGCAGGAGTCTTGACTCATGACGGTGGACAAGGAGCCAAACCATGTATTTCAACTCCTCGATGCCCCAACATTGAGCTCGAAAGCGTGTACCCTCTCCAGCACCAGCCATTCTCACTGTAGATGGGAGCTACAATCAATTATGGTGAGTATTCCTGCCTATGGGGCTTAAATACGCCGCATTTCCCGCACTTTTTTTGTGATTGGCCGTTTTTGAAAATTCTCGGCTGACTGCAGACCTGCTTAGTAATGGTTAATCTACCATTTATAAGTATATGTATGTTAACAGTGGCTGTTTATCCTAAGCTGTCATGGCTTAGTGGTTCAGTGCTTTGATTATGGTGTGCAGAGTCCTGGGTTCGAACCTTGTCATTGCATTTTATTTTACTACTGTCCAGACAGGCTAGGGGATGTGTCTGTGTTAAGGCAACTTTGCTCTACGTTGCTCCACGTTGCCCTATGGTGTTCTGGTTGGCGCGATGCACACCTTTGCGCAAACCTATTGTGCTGGGTAAAGTGCCATTTAGCTATGGGCAACTTTAATGCACTGGGTAAAGCACTGCTTAACTACGGGCACCTATATTGCGCTGGATACAGCGCTGCTTAACTGCGGGCAACTATATTGTGCTGGGTAAAGCGCTGTATAACTGCGGGCAATTATATGTCAGGATCCTTTATAAATATATATTTTGTTCACTGATACATAGGCCATTTCAATGCTTTTTAGTAAAATTTTGATAATATATGGCAGGAATTATTTCATATGCTAATTTAGAACATAAATAGGAAGGGGAGTGGTGGGATTCGAACCGTGAATGTCGTCTCTTTGTGCGAACGCTCTACCATTACGCTATTGCCATTTGGCATGATTGACATAAACATTCCTTCTTATGCTCTTCCATGTCAGGATTGCTAACTGCAGCTAAGCAATGGGCACACCCCTGCACACACATGCAAATACGGGCAGCTATATCGGGAATTAGAAAAAACTAATTAAATGTTTTACTTTTTATAACTGTGCTGGGGGGTTACAATGTCAGGGAGTGTGGTGTTGAGTACATGGACATTAGAGAGGACTTGCTCTTGTGTGTTGATAATTTGCATTTTGGACACTTGCAGGGGCGTGGACCTTTAGACTGCTCAGCAGTTGGACACGCCCCCTGCTTTACTGCACGGTCCGTGTTAGACTTGCAGTTGAGTCAGCGTGCCCTCATAAATATTCATGGCACACTGACATCATACCGTTCAACTGCAGCCTCCGAGTAAGACTTATTTAGTCTTACACGGAGGGTTCGTGAATCTGGGGGAGTGTTTTTTCTCTTGTTTGGTAAAAAAGCAAGATGTAACACTACTTAATTTCAGACCACCATGCTGGTACACTGCCAGTCCCTTTAAAACCTCAATGTTTTATTGAACTGCTTTTTTTCTATAAATTGCATTTCATTCCATAAGATGAATTCCTTACTCCAACTGCTAAGTAATCCATTTATATTTCTAGAGCTATTAAATGTTATCTTAGGTGCTTTAGACTAGAATAAATGTAATAACATATTTTGATGAACCATCTAGGAACATGAATGTTTTAGTAAATAGTCCACGATCTGGGTATCTGGCAGGTATACAGGGACACATGGCTTCTATTTATTACTCATCATAGAGACTATGTACCAATTTGATTTGAGTATATCATCATTGATTACTGTGCAATATAGTCCTCTTAGAGATTGTACTCATAGAATAATTGAGAAATATTTTTTGTTTCCTGTATCATAATTCTTAATGCTGGTGAAGGTTAAATTTAATTTAGTAATATCAGGTAATATCAGAAAGTGCAAAGATAAGGATCTGACCACTGGAAAATATTGCTGTGAGAGTGGTTTGATTCTGAAATAATTGTAGTATTCACATAGCATTTAGTGTCTCTGTTGTATAGTATAATTGTAGATTCTGACTGCATAATATCTGATTAGATTGTACTGGTTGTTGTCCCTCTCCATTCAATGGTATTAACATTATTATTATTATTATTACTATTATTGTTATTATTATTTTGTCTCCATGGGTGATAGTGCAGGCTGCTGATTCATCTTTGGAAATGATTTATTTATTTTATTTAACATTTGTTTACTTGGAAAGTCTGACTTGGAACAAAGACAATTTTCAGTGGAGGCCTGGGGAGAAACACTCCAGACGAATGTCTTTGTAATGTAGGAGGAAACCCACATGAATGCAGTGAGGATATGCAGACTCCTTACATAAAGTACCCCAGCCAAGAATCGAACCAGAGAACCTCTTGCTGTGAGTTGACGACACTACCACTGGGTTCAGGCGCCTAGGCAGTGAGACATTTCCCTGTGGAACATTTGACTGGGGACACATGCCTGAAGTGACATTCAGCTGCAGAGAAATATGGCTGTTTGCAAATTCCCTGTGGGCAAAGAGAAGCATACGCTGCCATGCCCACAACTTCAGTAACCAAATGCACAGGGGGGAAACAATGTCCATGGTCCCCAACGGAACATGAGACAGCAGGCAATATGGTAGGCATCAGCAGCAGGCTGACCAGAGGGCATGTCACTGGCAATACAAATGCAGTGCACAATGGGCAGTGCCTTTATAATTGGAGTGGGTGGACCACTACACCCTTCACAGTGTCTAGGGAACATTACCTAAAACACATACTGGAGCATAAATGTGACTACAGTATCCTGCTGGATTTCCTCCATGCTGTAGCACACTTCTACATGTTGTAGTTACATAAGTATGTACTGTACACTGAGCACAACACTCATCACTTCTTCTGCCACCATTCATTTGGTTATTAAAGCTGTGAGCATGGCAGGTTGTGCTTCTCTTTGCCCACAGGGAATTTGCAAACAGCAGTATTACTCTGCAGCTGAATCCTGGCACCAGACAGACAGACAGCTGACAGTGACATTCTCTTTATCTATCCTGGTGAGTGGGACATCAGTGTGTCTCACTATGGAGTCTCCAATGGCAAGAACATTTGTTTTTTGAGTGTTTACACCTTAAGGGCTTTATTTACTATTTATTTTTTTTGAGGTCAGTGTTTGTGTGATGCTCGGCTTAGCACAAATGTGTTTGGCTGTGCTTACCTGGTACAGCAGTGAACAAACTGGATGAATGGACCACCCAGCTTGCAGACAGGACTCAGACAGCCACAAACATAAACTGGATGCATTAAATTAATAGTATTGGTCATCACTCAGACACGGTAAGCAGCGTTGCACTGTAGTTAACAGCATAGAACTTTATGATGAATACTAAGATAGAGAATATCATGTCACTAATCCTATAGAAGCAGGTCTTAAGTGTAGGTGTGGACAGCAGATGGTCTGGGGTTCTAGTACAGGGTGTGCAAATTAAGTTTTACTGTTGTGACATTGTAGATTATAGCAATGAAGTGCACCGCACACAACTGTTTTCTCAACCTTCTTGTGGCAACAGCTGTAAGTGCAGCACAAACATAAACATGGTCCATTTGACTAGCATTTACATTTACATAATTGCCTGCATACCAAATAACCTTGAAATTGCACTGCTTGCAATTGTTGTGCATCGCTTACTATTGCAGAAATACATTGCCTGTCAGTGCACACCCTTGATTACCACATTTGCATGATAGTAATCGATGCGCAACATTTTCAAATGTTGCAAAACCAAAATATGTATACTCTCAGTAAGCACAAGATGTGCAATTGTTGGGAAAACATCAGGATCCAAAATACAGTTGGTGGGAAATGCTCATTCTACATTGATTTTTAGCTAAGGTAGAAATGTTTGGTAGGGCTTTGATCAGTGCTACAGGTATTCCCCCACACTGGTGAACAATGCAGACATATGTGTATGTATCAATTTCAGTGAGCAATTATAATAGTTAAAACGGAATATACTCTAGACTGGAATTCATAATGCTATTCTGTTCTGTTCTGTTTTCATGTGGTATGCATGCATCAGAACAGTACTGCTCTAAAATAGTAATTTAATAATAATAATAATAATAATAATAATAATAATAATAATAATAACAATAATAATAATAATAATAATAATAATAGCAATTTTGTAGCATTAAAAGTTAAGAATGATTTAGTTGGTACTTAATACAGTTGTATTAAATTGAGCATGCATTATTCTCAAATAACAGGTATGCAATAGTCTGTAGAACAAACTAACAGTACAGTATTAGACAGTAATCAGTGGTTGTGGGTTCAAGAAATACACTTCCCAAATATACAATACTGTTAGGCTTTCATCATTATTGGAATGTAACTTCATACGTCTATACCAGTGGCACAAATGGCCTTCTGTATACTTTAATCAATATAATTGGAACACTCATATATGCAATATATGCATACATCAAGGACTGCTGACTGCAATCTGCACTATAGTGCATGTCTGTTCTTAAAGATAGCAGAATAGAGTCAAATAATTGTAGCAATGCTTTGTATTTCACATATGAAGTTACTAATGTTTCCTGATCTCTCAGGTAGTTCTGCCCTGGAGGACAGGCTTGCGGCTCCCTCTGGGAGCAGTGGTGGAGGTGGTGACTTTATCACCTGAGAAGAACTGCCAGGGATGGTATGCAGTGAGGTGACCGTGATGTCAGTCTACTGGGTGAGGACTCAACTCTCACTGTCAAGTAGCTTGACATGCATGGGACCTTGACTTCCCCACCCTCTTCCCAACCATGATGTTCACGCACCTCTTGTGTGCTTCACCTTCCCTGTTTCTTGTCTTGTGTGTCTTGTCTGTCTGCAATTGCTTCCTCACCTTCCCAACTTACCTCACCCAGACATTCCTACATCCCTTCCCCAACATACCCAAATAAATAAATAAATAAATAAACAAATAAATAAATAAATAAAAATAATGGGAACCTGTATCACAAAAAAAAAAGAAAATCATTCCATACATAGCTGTCCATTTTGCACAAGTGTCTTCATGACAAACGTGATTCAGTCCAGTTAGCTATACAACATGATTGTGTTGTGGTCACCCCTCTCTGTAGGTGACAGTCAAAATTCAGCTAATATTTTGTATATATGGTCATGTTTTATTGTTGAAGAAATAGATAGTTATGATTCATTCCTACATCCTCCCTGCACATTCCTACCCTCCTTTCACTTTGTTTTTTCCTCCTGCTTGCTCCCCATTACACCACTTTCCTATTGTTGTCCCTCAGTAAAATGGCTTTGGGTTTAATAGAAATTTCAGCTAATGTGAAAAGGTAGCTATCATGCTTAGAAGGGGATACGGAGGGTGCTGTGTAGCTAGCTATGACATGATAATTAGTCTTGTTTTGGGTGATTTGTATTTATAGGACTTCACATGTTGTGTCCCAAGGGATCTGTCACAAGGTGATGATATCCTTGACAAAAACTGATTTTCCCCCACAATTGCTTTTGAGTCTGAAGACACAATAGGGATTATATCCAGGAATAAAGGGAGTGCTTTCATTGCCCTGAAACTAATTTTCTGTAACTATACACGTAAGAATGTGGACAGCCTGAAGTTTGGGCATCTTTTTTGTTAAGACTCTTTCCATTGAATAGAGTAAGATTAATGTGTTACAAATTAGATGAACTCTGCCTAAAAAGAGACACTATAGTGACAGCAAATGCTTTAGCTAGAATGCAAAAGCCTTAGTAAGTCAGGTGAAGACCATCTGTGGCAGAGCAAGAAAACTTGTCAGCCAACTCATCCCAAGCTGACATACACTGGATCCCCCTATAATGACACCAACTACATAGCTAATTATTAAAGCCAATTATCTTGTTTTTGAATCTTGGCATCATTTCGGGTGATGGCAAAATACCACTCAAGATGAGTGTCTTTCCTGCCTCAGACACATGTATAGCAAGTTCGGTCATATGCATCTGCATGTCCTTCTGGGTAGAGTGTCTAAAGTCGTTCACACCCACATGGACCACTATCAGGTCATAATCATATGAAAGGATGGTGGGATCTATGAGCCCTTGATATATCCCAGATTCTGGCTCCAGATAGACAGCTAACTGCTACCCTTTTATTATTCAGCCTGGTGAGCATGGTGTCTGCATGTCTTACAATAGAATCTACTATTATTAAAACATTGCAATAGTCTCATGCAGAATCAGTAGGCTGTAACGGCTTGGAGTGTGCACTCTTGTGACTGTTAGAGATATACATCTTAAGTTTGGGTGTGAAGAGTGCAGGTAGGTGTGTTGCTGTGTATACTAATATCTGAGGTTTCTTAGTCTTTAACCTGGGAGGCCTAGGCAGTGTTCTCTTAACAATCTCAACATAAGTTAGTTTACAGAAAGTACTCTGTGTGCCGTATGTGTATATGTGTTGTGTTTACTGAATGTGCTGAGGAGAGATGGGTGCTTCCATATTAAGTAAATGCTTACACCTCTCACATACTGAATCATTGTAAGGTACCATAAGGAGTTATCAATAAGCATGAGGCAGTCACTGCACTGCTTCAAAATACACTACAGAAGGGAAAACAGTTGAATGAGAATCCATAATGTCCAGTATAGATGATGGGGTGTAGGATATGCTTAAAAGATAACTGACTTACCTAGAAAAAAGTGATAAACTAGGATATGGCTAAAGGTTCAAAATGATCTGTGTCTACTGAAGTAGTTACAATGTGCAAAAAAGAAATGTAAAAGTGATAGACTTATGTAGGGTAATTAAGGATATCAGTAACAGTAACAAATTCAACTAAACAGTTTCATCCAATAGGTTAATGTGGTTTCTAACTAGCCAGTAAAAATTATGAACAATGGGTAGTCCGACTCAGTGGATCCAAATGCAGTAACTGTAATAGCTACAAATCATCTGAAGCAGTAGTTTCAAGTGCTGTAACAGTATAGCAGTCAGTTAAGTAATAAATGTATATCACAAAGGTGACCCTGTACTGTCTAATGTGGTACTGTAGAGCAGTAGTTTTATATAGCATAACAGTATAGTAATTAGAACAAACAGAACTGCAAGAATACAAATGATCAAAAAGTGCAGTCAGTTACTGAGATAATAAGTAAATTTGTTTTTATATGCCTAGTGTCAGCAAAAGACAACACTACAGTATTATCTTATATAATGCTAGTAGCTACAGTACCAAAGCATCAAGGCCCAATTGTACAGTATTATTTATTTATTTTACATTCGTTAACCGGGATAGTCCGAATGGACACAGATCCATTTTCAGTGGAGGCCCGGGGAGAAAAGCTCCGCATGTGGATAGGTACATAAGAGTTAACAGTAGCCGTTTTATACAGTTACATATAGATACCAGTACAGAATTATAGGATTACACATTTAAACTTAATATCACTACAGTCAGCAAATCAAAACTGAACAGCAGTACAGTACAAATAAGGTTCAAAAGTGCAATGCAATTTAAACCCAACACAACTGCAGAACAAAAGTAATAATTTCAGCTGTGTGTTCTCAAGGCATGCAGTTAGTAAGTTAATAAGAGACAACAATTTCCCTGTATGAAACATAGCAGTATAAAAATCAGTCACAGTAGTACAACAAAGTTGTGAAAACCAAGCCACTGATATTTATGCCATACAGATCAAAGATGAGAGGTTCCCTTACCTGTTGTAGACTAGGCTCTCTTGTTTGGTACCTAATAGGATGAAGACTAGCTCATAATGTTGCAATCCCTCACTGGAACCCAAGCTCAGGTAGCTGTCATGTGAAAGCTTCTGCTCTCACCAAAGGCTACAGCACTGCAGTCCCAGTGCTAGGAAACCAATACAGTACTGGTACAGTGATAAATTAGCAGAAACCCAAATGTTAAAGGGATTTGTACTCTTCTCCTCCTTCTCTGTTGTCGTCTTATCTTCAGAGTAGCCCAACAGAATAGAGCACTGCAATGGTCAAGCCCCATGGTATTTAAAACCTTTAAGGCTTCATTCTTGCAAAAACCAGCCAATCAGAATGCAGTCAATGCTCTAGTAGAAACTCGTCAATGAAAATCTAGCACTCCAGTCCATCACTGGATCCAAGCAAGCAATAATGCCCAACAGGGTGCGTGTTAATGTGTAATTAATGCCCGCCCAGGGGTGTTGCAAGGCCTGAAGGCACAGGCAGTGGGCCTATACTCCCCTGGAAGGGCATTGATTGCACATTAACACACACTCTGGGGGGCATTATTCTGCTTAGACAATGGTCTGTCTCTAAAATTGTTGTGTTTTACTTATCTATTTTTAAGTACTATTTTATTTTTTTAATATATTTTTAATGTAAAATAATTCCTCCACCTAATGTTTCATGCTTGCAGTAGTATACAATAATGATGTTGTAGGAAGCATTTTACATCAAACATATATAAAAAATAATAATAGTGCTTAAAAAAATAATAAGCAAGTGAAACACAACAATTTTACATACAGCCCATTCTCTCTCCTATATACATACACAGTCTCTTCTGCTTTCACACACATACACACACACACACACACACACACACACACACACACACACACACACACACACACACACACACACACACACACACACACAAACACAGTCTGCTCTGCTTTCATACACACATTCACTAACTTCCACAAGATCGGTCTCACTCTCTCTGGATCTTTCACTCTCACACAGTCTCCTCTGCTTACATACATGCATTCAGTCACACATCACTCTGTCTTTCTCTCTCACTCTGTCATCCTCACACACATAGACAAACATAAACACACACATTTCTGTTTCACTGGATACCTCTCTCTCTCTTTCTCTGTCTCACTCTCATACATGCATACACTCTCACACACATGCTTTATTTTAATTTTTTTCTTTTTTATTTTACACTCGCTAAACAGCAAAAATGCTGTTTAGTGAGTGTAAAATAAAGGCAGCCGTTCTGTTTTCTCATTCCAAGCTCAACGGCAATTTGATATGCTGCCATGAAACCGCAGACATGTTCTTCCCAGCGGGCATTACTTGTACATTAATACCCTGCTGGAAAATGCTCTTTCTTCAGTCAGGGTACTGATGTACAGTTTGCCCATTGTCTAAGCTCGGGTAGCTGTCATGTGGAAGCCTCTACTCAAACCAAAGGCTGTAACACTGCAGACCTGTTTTTACAAAGCTGTTCAAGTCCTTGCTGTGCGATGCATCAACAGGAAACCAGATGGGAAAGGGCTTTGTAGTCTTCACCTCCTCTGCTGTAGTCTTCTTGTCTTCAAAATAGCCCAGTTACATTATATGTTAAAATAAGTAGAGATTTTTATTTTCAGTATATGAAAAAGAAAATAAGAAAAAATGTCTGTAGTAATGTTGAAGAAAGAAATACATGTGCTAAGACACATTGAGAATAAAGCAATAAAATGCTGAGGCTGGAAAACTAATGAAGGCTATATAAGTGTGAACAATGTCACTATATAACTTCAATGGCTTGACTACCATTGATGTAGCTTATATTTTCACATGCTCAAGTAGTTATCTGATTGCATTTTCAAAGATTTCACTGGATTTGTCTGATTAATCCTCATGGGTGGAGAAATCCTTTGCTGCTTTATCTTCTTATTAAGCCTAAGCTCTTGCCACCCCTTTACTGCCTTTTTAGGCAAGGTTAAATGGACAAAACCATCACAGTAACAGATACAAGCATGCAAAATCTGAAGGTAATACTACTCAATACTAGAAGTCTAAACCTCAAAATGCACTCTCTCGAGGCACTCCTAAAAATGGAGAACATCGATATCTGTGCAGTAACTGAGACCTGGTTCTAGGCTCCAAAGAGCACCCCTGCAATACCAGGCTACAACTCTTACCACACTTTTCAGCCACCAAACCAAGACCGAAACACTAAAGGTGGAGGAGTGTCCATATTATTCAAAGATATTCACACCTCTCAGCTAGCTGCCCAACACAATGCATCTGAAATTCTCCAGGTGCAACTAACACTAAGTAAGACTGCAATCCAAACTGTAGCTTGCTACACATCCCCCACCATGCCCCAAAATTCTCACTACAACTTTCTAAATATACTGGAAAATATTAAGATACAACCAAATACCCTAATACTGGGTGATTTCAACTACCCTGCCATTAACTGGGAAAACTACTGGGGTACCAGCACCTTTTCCCAACGGTTCTTGGAAATTATAAATTCCAATGCCCTGGATTAACTAATCTATTGTCCTACCAGGGGCTCCAATATCCTAGACCTGGTCATTACCAACAAGGGAGATAGATGCTCCACACCAGTGGTCACCCCCTTGTTTTTCAGGTCTGACCATAAGTTAATCACCCTTAAAATCCACATCCCACCCCCACCCCAGTAAGGAAACCTCCGTAAAAAACTTTTCCAAAGCGAACTTCATGCTAATCAAGTCAGAAGTGACAAACTTCATGACACCCATGCAGACAGGCGCTGAAAGTTCAACTGCTCAGTCCTACACTAAAGCACTGTATGAGCACATGTACCCGTGCATAAATCATGCCATCCCAAAGAGAACCAAGACGCTCTCCTCCATAAAAAAGGAAGCCAATCTGGTGGTCCCCTGCCACAAACAAACTATACAACAGAAGGAAGAAATTGTTGCAGAAAAGAGGAAAATACCAGGTTGCAAAAAACTCCCTTACCAGCCTCAGTAAGAAGCTGAGATCCCTCATAAAATCCTCCAAAGCTAGTTACGAAAATAAAATTGCCAAAGATTCCAAAGACAACCACAAGGCATTCTATAGTTATGTCAAGAATCTAAATGGCAGTGCTCAGATCTGCTCTGAGCGACAGCAAAATGGAATTAAATATACTGATCCCAAGGATATTGCCAATATCCTGGCAGATCAACTTAGTGCCAACTTCACCCCCCTCTCACCCCCAAAGGGCCCATCTCAATACCAAAAGATTGTCAAATTCTGGTAATAATGGCCACACAGGTAGAAAACACACTCTCCAAAGCTAAGAATACAGCATCCATGGGACCAGATGACTTCCCGGGCTGTGTACTGCATGAACTAAAAAATGAGCTGGCACCTCACCTAAGTGTCATGTTTAATCTTAGCCTCAGTTCAGGCTTCGTGCCCACTGAGTGGTGCACAGCTACAGTTATCCCACACCACAAGGGGTGATCCACCTTGGATCCCAGGAACTACCGTCCCATCAGTCTGACGAGCCTGATCTGCAAGGGCATGGAATGCATTATCATGGAACTTATAAACAAAGACATTGGCAACCTTCAAACAATGGATCCCAACCAGTTTGAGTTTGTGAAGGGCAGATCTTGTCTCCTGAACATAATTGACTTCTTCGAATCAGTCTCCAGAGTTGTGGATGAGGGTAAAGTGGTCCACACAGCCTATCTGGACCTTGCCAAGGCCTTCTACACCATCCCCCACTCTGGAATCATAGATAAACTTACTAGGCTGGGTATAAATCTCTACATCACTCGATGGGTTGCCAACTGGCTTACTGACAGAACACAGACTGTAAAAGTAGCCAACTCCAAATCCAGCTCCAGACAAGTGACAAGTAAAGTACCTCAGGGTTCAGGCCTGGGACCACTCTTGTTTGGCATCTACTTCTCTGAAGTACAGGCCAACACTAAGGGACTCTGGCTAACAAAGTTTTCAGATGACTGCAAACTGAGAGCCATTATTGAATCCCCAAATGATGCGGATATTCTACAAAAGGGCCTTACAGAAACAGATGCTTGGTGCCAAAGCCATGGGATCAAGCTTAATGCCAAGAAATGTACAGTTATCCCCATTGGGAAAAAACATGTACCCATGAATTACCACATAGGTGGCAGTACACTAAACACTGAAAGTGTGATGAGAGACTTAGGGACACAGGTGGGCAGTGGTCTCACCTTTAATAACCACATTGCCACAACAGTCAGGAAATCCTTCTATGTGGCACACCTCATCACTAAAGGCTTTTCATCCAGAAAAAAGGAGGTCATTGTCCCACTGTACGCATCCCTCATTAGACCCATTATAGAGTACAACACCCCATTTGGTATGTACCTCACAAGACATCTGCAACAGCTGGAAAGACCGCAGAAATACCTCACTAAAAGAATCACAGGCCTAAATCAGATGCCCTATGCTGGCAGTCTAAAAAAACTCCAGCTATACTCTGTAGCATATCGTCTACTCAGAGGCAATCTCTGCTTAACATACACGGCCATGTCAAACCCTGAGCTGTTGAACATGGTCCACTTAAAGAAATCCCAATCCCTCAGAGCCACATGCTTCAGGGATCTAAACCTTGTCATCACAATGAACAAAACATGCTGGAGGGATAGGTTCCTGACCCAGAGACTCCCCATACTCTGGAATAGACTGTCCACACATGTCAAGCAGAGCACCTCCTTGGCCCTCTTCAAAAGGAACCTTGATGATTGGATGAGAGATAGGAAATTCACCCTGGGGATCACATCAGTCACCCTGATAGACAGGGGTCCAGGGAAGTAAATATTGTGGGAAGAAATATCTAGGGAATTGGTATGGCTAGGCTTGTATAGGCCCTAGGGCCGATAGCCTAGTACCAACCTATGAACCTATGAATCCAATATTTCTTGTTAATCTTCCTATAATGTGGTCCCTGAGTACAGACGTCATGCGTTTTTCATTTTACTCATGACCTCTAACACTTTGAATCTAGACATGCAAGCAAATCATGACTCTTATGGGCTATGCAACAACAATGGATTCTTTAAGTATCTTATGACGTACAGCCTCCAGTGTTTTCAGTATTCTTGATTAAGTATTTCTATTTATACTTCAATATCCTAATTTGATTCTCATTTTTTTATCAAAAGACTGTATTGAACACTCATAATCCACTGATATCCTCACAACTGAATTACAAAATGGCATCAGACATGTTGTATCCCTTGATGTGGTGAACTAAAGTATACACTTGAGGGGTTTATAAAATTTCTTATAGATAGCATTAATATGTTCTTAGGATTACTCAGTTATGTGCTATTTCCCCAAATCATGATATGATTCCACTTTAACAATTCATTCCTACCTATAGGTGAACAGAGCTACACAGTTATAGAGCTTATTCGACCAAGCCTAAAATGTCAAACTGTTCATTTTTAAAAGGGTTTTATTACTTAATTGTTCATTCATTTGTTTATTTCTTTAATTGTTGACATATTCAGCTTCTCTGCTTCTATCATCTATTATGTGTCAGTGTCTTATCTTCTTTCTTCAGGTCAGTAAAACAAAAAGTCTTTGAATTGCCTGTATCTACATAACACCCCCATCCTGTGAAAAAGTCAAGGTAAAAGACATTATAAAGTGAAATACTAGTGGCATTTAAGGAAAACTTATCAAGCTGTACTTTGACATCACCTGGAAACTCATATTTGACCGATTTGCTCAACAGTACTCACATATTTTTTTTCTGACTCATTTTAGCATATCTCCAACCAAAGCTGACAAAATTTCTCTTAGGAAAAGTAATCATGATTGGACTGATGTATCTTTTCCTCTCAGCGTAACAGCAGCTGGTTCCTACTATTTTGAAGATGCTCTTGTTGACCTTACTAAGTTGAGGGGTTTTAGAAATTGTTGTGAATTATGGCTATGCTTGTTGATCAGGAGAATGGTGTGAGGTACACGCTACTAGAAAATGTCAGTTAAAACAAAAACTGAAAATAAACAAAGTTGTCAAATTATACTTGGCATCCATTTGCTGTAGTTTGAAAGGTATTGAGTGCTATTTGCAAATGTTATTAAACTACATAAATAAAACTGCCTTATTGTGTAGCGAGCTGAAGCCTTGACTGTGCCCTGGATGGCCAATTCTCAATTAGCAGTTTAGATGCTGGAGTGTTCAGACCCACAATTATGGGAGTGCGCAGATGTTGCTAGCTCTCCCAACTTTGGAGAAGAAAGCGGCTCTGCATCGCCACTTAGGTGACACCTACTGTAATCACTAGGTATTACACCTGCAGGTATGTGCCTTTTCAACACCTGCTGCAGAGCAGTGTACTACATGTGAGACAGCATGCTTCCTAAGATGAGCTGAAATATGTACACCTCAAGCAAGCCAATAAAGGGATCAATGTAATGAGGCTGAGAACTTAAGCTTTTCCACTGTACCTGACTGTTGTTACAGGTGAAATGAATGTGCTGATTGAGATTCCTAAGCAGGAAATTATGGGTTGTAGTACTCCTGCCTAGCCTGGTAATACTCGGCCCTTGCAAGAGAATATATAGGTCACTTGTGTGCAGGTAGGGGGCCCATCAGGCAGGTCTAACAGATAAAGGGTATTGGGGTGAGGTGGAGGGAACACATAAGCAAAATTTCCAACTGTATGCAGCTACATGCAAAACAAAGTGCATAAAAGTGACATGCATGCATAATTGGAAAGATGACAGCAGGATGAACAAATTTGTTGAGGATAATATGTGATTTGTGTGTAAGGTTATGGCTATATTATTATAGTTTATAGGTTCATAGGTTCATAGGTAAGTACTAGGCTATTAGCCCAAGGGCCTAAGTAAGGATACACTAGACAATCTCGATGTACTGAAATGTCGAAATTCAGTATGTTGAGACTGAATAGTGGAAAGTGCAGTTAACCAAAGCTACAGTATGTTGAATCCGCAAATGTTGAATCCGCCGCTATCGTGGTGTCGCATTCATGACGTGTAGTGCGGTTTGTGGATTTATCTGGGGTTTCAGCTAAGTGTTGTGTGTTTGATGATAATAGGTAGGGATTTTAATGTGTGTGTGTGCGGTGGTGTGTTTTGTGTGTTTGTTTAGTGTGACCTCGGAATTAGAATATATAAGTAGGGGGTGTGGAGGGTGCAGGGGTGCTTTCCCCCCTGCTTATAGGTAGGTTAAGTGTGTTTGTGTGTGTTTTTATGTTTGTTTAGTTAGGTAGGTGTATGTGTATGTGTGATTATGTCCTGGTTTGTGTGTGTGTGAATTGTTGCAATTGTAGTGTTTGCAATTGTTGGTTTTCGTGTATGTGGTTTTTCGACTATTCAGTCTCAAAATACTGATATTTGACATTTCAGTATTTCAAGACTGTATAGTGAATCCCTAAGTTAGCCTTGCCAACAAGGTTCCCAGGCTTACACCACCCAAGAAAGTTATTTTCCTGTGCTCCTGTCGAGCAGAGCCACAGAAGTGATCCCCGTGGTGTATTTCCTATTTCCCATCCACTCATCAAGATTTTTCTTGAAGAGTGCTAATGAGGAACTTTGTTTGACATAGATGGGTAGCTTGTTCCAGAGTATGGGAAGTCTCTGGGACAGGTATCTATCCCTCCAGCATGTCCTGTTTATTGTGGTGACAAGGTTTAAGCCCCTAGAGCGTGTAGCTCAGAGGAATTGGGATTTCTTTAGGTGTAGCATGTCCAACAGCTCTGGGTTTGACATAGCTTGATATGTTAGGCAGAGATCACCTCACAATAGGCAATATGCTACGGAGTAAAGCTGGAGTTTTTTTAGATGGTCAGTGTAGTGCATCTGTTTGAGGTCAGTAATCCTGTATGTGCGGTACTTCTGTGGCCTTTCCAACTGCTGCAGAAGTCATGTGAGGTACATTCCAAAAGGGGCATTATACTCTATAATGGGTCTAATGAGTGTTGAGTAGAGGGGAACAATGACCTCTTTTTTCCTGGATGAGAACCCTTTGGTGATGAGGTGTGCCATGTAGAAGGATTTCCTGACTACTGTGACAATGTGATTATCAATGGGGAGGCTACTGTCCACTTGGGTCCCAAGGTCTCTTATCACACATTCATTGTTAAGTAGACTGCCACCTATGTGGTAGTTCATGGGTACAGAATTTTTACCAAAGGGGATGACAATGCACTTTTTGGCATTGAACTTGAGGCGATGGTTCTGACACCAGATATCTGTCTCAGTGAGGCCCTTCTGTAGGATGTCCACATCATTTGGGGACTCAACTATGGCTCCTAGTTTACAGTCATCTGAAAACTTCATTAGCCAAAGGCCTTCTGTGTTAGCCTGTACTTCAGAGAAGTAGATACCAAACAGGAGACTGAACCCTGTGGTACTCCACTTGTCATTGATTTAAAGTCAGATTTGGAGTCTGCAACTTTTACAGTGTGGTTTCTGTCAGTGATCCAGCTGGCAACCCATCTTGTGACGTAGGGATTTATTACTAGTTTAGTGAGTTTAGCCATAATTCCAGAATGGGGGATGATGTCAAAAGGCTTGGCAAGGTCAAGATAGGCTGTGTGAACCACCTTACTCTCGTCTATGGCTTTGGTAACTACCTCAAAGAAGTCAATCAGGTTCAGGAGGCATGATCTGCCTTTCACAAACCTGAACTGTGTGGGGTCCAGAGATTGGAGGTTACCAATGTCTTGGTTTATGAATTCCATGATGATACGTTCCATGGCCTTACAGACCAGGTTTGTCAGTCTAATAGGGCGATAGTTCCCGGGATCAGTAATGGCTCCCCCTTTATGGAGTGGGATAACTGTTGCTGTGCACCATACAGTGGGCACAAAGCCTGATGTCAGGCTATAATTGAACATGGTGCTTAGGTGGGGAGCCAGTTTGTTCTGAAGTTCATGTAAAATGCAGCCTGGGATGTTGTCCAGTCCCATGGATGCTGTGTTTTGGCTTTAAAGAGTGCAGCTTTTACCTGTGTAGTTGTGATTACAGGGACTCTGCATTCTTCCTGTATAGATATGGGCCCATTAGGGAGTGAGAGAGGGGTAAAGTTAGCACTGAACCTATCTGCCAGGATGTTGGCAATATCAGTTAGTTCTGTAATTTTCATGCTGTTGTGTTGTAACTCAGAGCAGATCTGGGTGTTGCCATTGAGATTCTTGACATAGCTATAGAATGCTTTGTGGTTGTCCTTAGAATCAGTAGCAATTTTGTTTTCATACCTAGTTTTGGAGGATCTTATAAGGGATCTCACCTTCTTACTGAAGCTGACCAGGGAGCTCCTCCACTCATGTGATTTTACTCTCTTTTGCAACAGCTTCTTCCTTCTGTTGTACAGTTTGTTTATGGCAGGGGAGCACCAAATTGGCTTCCTTTTTTGGAGGATAGTGTCTTGGTTCTGTTTGCGATAGCACGATCCATGCACTCGTGTAAGTGCTCATAGAGTGCATTTGTGTAGGATTCAGCAGTCGTAACTGTATTGTCCATCTGCATGGGTGTCATGACGTTCACCACTTCTGTCTTAATAAGCATGAATCTGGTTTTGGAGAAATTTTTTACCATGGTTTCCTTAATGGGGGGGGGGGTTGACGTGATGTGGATACCTAGGGTGATTAGCTTATGGTCAGATCTGTCCAACGAGGAGTTGATTTCAGGTGTGGAACACCAGTCACTCATGTTGGTAATGACTAGGTCTAAGATATTGTTGCCCCTGTTGGGGGTGTGGATAAGTTGATGTAGGGCATTGGAATTTATGAATTCCAGAATGCATTGAGTGAAGGAGTTGGTACATGAGTAGTTTTCCCAGTTAATGGTGGAGTAGTTGAAATCGCCCATTATTATGGTGTTTGGTTGAACCCTAATATTTTCCAGTATATCAAGAAAAGAGGACTGGGAATCCTGGGGCACGGTGGGGGATCTGTAGCAATCTACAATTTGGATTGCAGTTTTGCCCAGAGTTAATTGCACTTGGACAACCTCTGATGCATTATGCTGAGCAGCTAGTTTGGAGGTGTGGATATCCTTAATGAATATGGACACAACTCCGCCTTTGGTGTTCCGGTTTAGGTTAGATGGCCAAAAAGTATGGTATGAGTTATAGCCTGGTAATGCATGGGGTGCTCTCTGGAGCCTTGAACCAGGTCTCAGTCACTGCACAGATATCGATTTTCTCCATTTTAATGAGTGCCTCGAGGGAGTGCATTTCGAGATTTAGACTTCTAGCATTGAGTAACATTACCCTCAGTGTTTGCTTGCCTGTTCCTGTTATGGTGATTAATTTCTCATTTGAACCTTGCCTAAAAAAGGCACTATAGAGGCGGGAAGAGCCTTAGCCAGTATCTGGAATCCCAGGGGTGACAGGTGCAGGCCATCTCTGGCAAAGTGTCATGGTCTGTTGACCATGTTGTCCCAGGCAGATACTGGAGCCCCTTAGAATGACACCAGAAGCTTAGCCAATTGTTGAAGTCAATCATTTTGTCCATGGACTGCGGTATCATTCTGGGTGATGGCAGGATGCTACTCAGGGCTAGCGTCATATGTGCCTGGGCTACAAGATCGGAGAGCTCTTCCATGTCTATTTTCATGTAGTCCAGGGAAGTATGTCTCAGGTCATTCACACCAACATGTACAATGACAGAGTCATATTTGTACTTGTTGTGGAGTGACCTGAGTGCGTGGGTTATGTGGTGGATCCTGGCACCAGACAGACAGCTGACAGTAACCTTCTCCTTGTTTAGCCTGGTGAGTAGGACATCAGTGTGCCTGACTATAGAGTCACCTATGACTAGTGTGTTGGGTACATTGTTTTGCCTTATGGGCTGTGGCTGAGTGGCACACTGAGTCTGTGGTCTATGTGTCATTTGGATTGTGTTGGGGGGTGGAGGTTGCCTGCGTTTCTGCTTTGGAGGTCTCTGTTGCTTGAGCAGATTATTATTGAGAGCCTCCGTGAATGTTTTTGTGTTTCTATGTGTGGATTTTGGTAGTGTAGGTTTAGTGAGACTATGTGATAAGTGTGGTGTGGTGCAAGTATTTACCTTCTCCTCTTGAATGCCAAGTTCAATCTTGGTTGGGGAGAGCTTTACCTCCAGTTTGGCTAGATAAGTGCATCTCTCACAGGTTGTAGTGTTGGGTGGTAGAAGGAGAGGGTTGTCTTGTACATGAGACAAATTGCTACATTGCCCCAAGATGCCCAAATTCTTCAGATAGACAGGATAGAACACTGGGAACTGTCCCTTGGACATGCCTGAATAAAAAATAATTTTCCTCTAGATAAGTGAAGAAAGTGAGTACAAGAGCTGTTTTTCTCTAAGCAAGTGAGGAAAGTAAGTAAAAAAATTGTTTTCCTCTAGGTAATGAGGAAGGTTGAGTGCTGTAGTAATTTGCATTTTATTTAGTGCTTACAATAAGTTTTAGTGCTTACAGCAAGTTCTGAACAAGTGCTGAGAACGAATAAGCAAATTCAAGTGCTAAAACTAAGAATCTGTATCTGAACTAGACTAGTTACAGGAAAGAAACAAGTGCAAATGCAGGCTTTTAAATCAGAAAGTAGAGAGAGAGATGGAAAAATTGCCCAAACAGCCAATAACTACAATTTCTGGGCCAGAAACCATTGCTTATATGGTAGATAGGTTACCTAGTGCTTACCACTCCCACTGATAAGCTAGCAGCCTTCCCTCCAACACAGAAAGGCTTAGAGGGCTTAGGAGCTTACAAACAGTCCTGGGTACAGCCAATCCATATCTGGACTAGACTAGTTACAGGAAAGGGGGGAAACAAGTGCGAATGGGGGCTTTTAAATCAAAAAGTTGAGAGAGATGAAAAACTGCCCAAATGGCCAATAACTACAAATTTTTTTATATAGAAATAAGTTTGCTATATTGTTGTATTGCTTCAAAACTTATATATATATATATATATATATATATATATATATATATATATATATATATATGTATATATATATATATATATATATATATATATATATATATATATATATATACTCATAATGAAACACAAAAACATTGAATAGGTTTTGAAATTTAAAACTCAGTTAAAGCACAAAGATGAACTTTGCTTGAATAATTTTGGTTGTGATGCATCATTTGCAGTTTAGGAGTGATTGAGATGTATTTGATGGATGGTTTATCACAACCTCACTTGATACAAGAGGCATGGACTCTAAAATTTTAAACAAGAAAAGTATAACTGTCAAGTTTACAGGAAATGTCTGCTATGTTAAGGAAGGTGCATTGCATTGCACTAACAAGAATGAATGGACTAGCTTACAAACAATGGACAGAAGCTGAAATCATGTTGGCTTGTAAACAAAGACTATTTCTATTTACTAGTACATGAAGCATGCCATCTCACAAATTCAGATGATTCAGTATTGTTGCTTCCTCCTGGAATCCTGGAATGTAACAGGTTCACATTTCATTTCTATTTTTCTTTTCATTTTCTGATAAGTTTAAGTTTAAAATCCACGGTGGTGGTGCTGCAGTAGCATTGTCACCTCACAGTAAGACGTTGTCCTGTTCGATTCTCAGCTAGAGCATCTTCTGTGTGGAGACATGCATGAATGGGTGTACCTTCGTTGAAGGTTGTGCATCAGGGCTGGCAACTCGGCACGTAAAAATCTATTGCCAATCATTAGCGGACCAGAGTTCCGCTGTGGTGACCCCTAACCGGGAAAAGCCGAAAGACACAACAACATTCTCTGATAAGTTTCTTTTCACTTGAGTATCTTCTTCTGATTTGATATATTTTGAATGTGATGTGCCCTCAAGTTTCCCCTAGCCAAAATGTTGCTTATGCACAAAAAGAACAAATGATCGATATGCATCTGGCCAATGAAATGCCTTCCACTGATATGCCTCATTTTGTCTTTTTCCTGTATACTGAAAGAGAAAACAGGCATCCTTGTATTTATATTGTACTAAGTGACTAATTCTTTCACGATCTGCAATCATATGTGCATTTGTATGCTCTGTGTTATGAACATTATTATTACATGGCATCAGTGTAAAGGTTACCTGCCCTTTCTAAATAGGCCAGATGAAAATGTAAATAATCATGTGTGTTATTAAATGGACCTCGTTCCCAAAGCACTTCACCTTCCAACAAAATGGAAACGAAGTTATATTCATTTTTAACATCACACCAAACGTATTACCAACATTTGACAGCCTGGAATATTTTCTTAAATAAGGTTTGGAAAGGCATATGTTTATTTCTGCAGGAATCATACTGGTTTTATTTTGATTTAATGCATTATCCAATAAAGCATATTTCTAATGTGTAGCAATATTTAGTTTGCAGTAAGGGCCTGCTTCATAGAGATTTTCACATCTTAATTACCATGTGTTTTTTTTTTCTTTTTTGTAAAAGCCAAACTTTAAATGTCATGTCTTTTTCATTCCCACACAGAATCAATTTTGTCATAACCTATACAATACAGTTGCCATTCCATATTTTGTCTGTGCATTGGGAAATCAATTTCCCTTCTGACAAGGTGAAGGGGAAACTCTTTGTGGTTGTTAATAAGCTGCCAAAAAGAGAGAAAATTATAGTTCAGAAAGCTGACAGTTTTAGAAAATGTTAAGTATTTGAGTAAAATAGGTTTACAGTGAAGTTTTATTAATCTCTGCTCAGGGAGTTAATCTTTCAGCACAGAATTCACATCTCATAATGAATGAGCCCAGAACTCTGACACTAAAAATATGTTAAATTTTATATATTTGCATTAATTAAATGTACAATCTGTATATTATTCATATCCATGTCTTCAACTGCTGCTTTAAATAGAAAGCATATTTTCACCAGTAAAGTTTGATTGCATTGTGCCCAAATCATCTAGTCCATAAATTAAATTTACTGCACACATTACTAAAGTGGACAAAGATGCAATTTAAACATTTAGTTTGTTATGTATTAACCTGCATTGATCTCTGAAGTGAGATACTGATGAAACTATACCAGAAATGTATAATGTCTGGGGAAGAAGTGAAGGTTGTTTGATGCAAAGCATAAAATGACTACCATTCAAATTGAACTTCAGTTTGTAAAATAGATAACTTCGGAGTTCAAAGTTGCTGCTGCTAGAGTAACTGTGTACATGGTTATGTTCATGATATAGCTGAAAACAGAATCAGTAGATCTTTGTTGATGAAAGGCTTGTGGTTTAGACACGCAACTTCTTTAAATGAGCTCAAGATCATCTGTTAAGTCAAAGTGGGGACCGTTATTTCTGCTTGAGTGCTATCCACTTGATCCTTTTTATACAGCAAAATGAAATCAAGCAAGCAGTGAATGCAACAAGTAAGCAGCAGTTCCTGAGAGGCACATCTTACAGGGAAATAATTGACAACCCATGGGTACGGAGAGGCAGAAGGGTCTCCCTAACACTGACATTATTGTACTTAAAACAGGTTATATATTAAACTATTATATTTGTATTGGATTTATTATTAGATTATGCATGTGAATGTGTGTGCTGGGTGGTTGTGTGTGGGTGTGGGCATGTGGATGTATGTGAGCATGGTTGCACTTCATTATTTCAAATATTGACTGTTGAAGGAGTGAACTACAGTCCTTTTTCTCATTCAATAACACCCTCTTTTGAGTACAAGGTTTATGGGAAAAAGAATATTGTGTCCTCTTTTTCTATTGGGATATGCATTTGGTTATGGTTAGTGTTTGATAATACTGAAGCTTTTCGATATGCCAAAAAATTCTGCATTTTGTGTGTATGTGTGTGTGTGCCTGTGCAGGCACCCACAAGTGTTTGCGGATGAGGGTTATAGTACTGGTTTGATAAGGCTGAAGGTTTAGCCTTGTAAATGTGTTTTGGTGTATATTAAGTGTTCATGATCATCTTGTGTAGATATTCTTTTAAGGGGCAGTTTGTTCATAAAATAATGTGTAGGACTGGTGTTGGGGCAGGAGTAGGAATAGGGCTAGCCTACATGAGTAAGTGGTGCAGAGGAGCGAATACTTTTCTTTCACTTAAAGTTGGTTTCTTTGTGCAGAAATTGATTTAATAAATGACACTTTTTCTGCATGTTGATATTTGATGGTACTACATAGACAGATATATAATATGTATACTCTGTATAAATATATAGATAGTTCCTTCAACTAACTTTTCAACGTTGGTTTAGAGTAAGCTACAGAAAGTGTTTGACATTCAAGTCATGTCTACACACACACACACACACACACACACACACACACACACACACACACACACACACACACATGTACCCATCAATTATAGCCACTTTGTTGACCATGTGCATATCTCCTATGTTTAACTATAAACAATTGAGTGAATGCTTAAATAATTGCCATGGTAATATATTTTTGCTCATTTCTTTCAGGATATATAAAAATGCAAAGTATTACAACTCCCCATTAAAGGCAATCACACAAACACACACATGCACACATGGACATACAGATGTAGCAATTTTGCTGATTGTGTACATCTTAAATGTGTGACTGTAGTGAAATGAATAAATAGATTAATAATAGCAGCCATAGTATATATACTGTGTATGTGCTGCTGTCAGATACATACAGTGCATACACACACACACACACACACACACACACACACACACACACACACACACACACACACACACACACACACACACACACACACACACACACACATTTATGCAGCTTAATTCATGCCCTATAGGCAAGCACAGGTTCAAATGCACACTCACATATGCAGAAAGCTCCCACACATCTTTTCTATAGGAGTGAATAGGTGATAGACATCTTTTGATGGCATTCACTTTTTCCACCAACAATAACATTTTACTCAGCTGGGCAATTCCACGAATCACAACCAATGAGCACCAAGCCATAGATAAGGATGAGCTCAGTCAAATGAAGAAGCATTCCAGAAAGATGAAATCAAATTACCACAGAGAGAGAAAAAATATATACTGTCAAACATATATTCTAAATGTAGTAACTAGCATAATAGGATTTCACAAAGCTTTATCAGGTTTACAAATAAAGTCATTCATTGTCATATTTAAATAGAGATAAAAATCATGTAAAATGGTGGGTGGGAGGATAACATAATGGTTAAGGTGCTTATCTTAAAGACACAAGGTGCAGGGTTTGATTCTCACATGGGGTAACTGGCTAGGCTTCAAATAGCCCAAAAGGACAATTAGCTTAATACTAATCTATTAACCTATATCAGATTCCAAAATTCATTGGCTGCATAGTTAGGTGTAATTAAAGCTCATTAGCCATAAAGTAAGACAGCAGTCACCATTTAAACTTATCTGATGTTGCATGATTTTTAATTCTATTTAAACCTGACTATGATGATTTTAATTGTAAACCTGATGAAGCTTTTGCAAAGCCTGTTATGCTAGTTACTACATTCGAATATAAACACTTGAAAGTATATTTTTTCTCTTTCTCTGTGATGATTTGAGCTCATTTTTGGAGGGAGAGGGGCTGCAATTCTCTGAATCACTTAATAACATAAATTTTGAGCCACTGGCATTTTCATTGGAGAGCATGTGTCTAAATAGTAATAGCAACACACCAAGGATTATTGCATTATCCTGCAGTTATGCCTGCTAAATTTCCTCCATGCTGAAGTCCCAGCTAGTAGTGAAACCTCAGTTTAAGTTAGTCTAGGAATCAGAAAAACTTACCATATGAAAGATCCCCCCTAGATTTAAACCTTTCTGAATCTCCGCTAATACTTATGAGTTCCCCTTTAAAGACAGCACTTAGCTTGCAGCTTATGTTATACAATAACAGCATGGATACACAACCAACCAATGAATGAAGTGCTGTAGTTGTTTTTGTTCTTTCTATTATTTATTTATTTATTTTTTGCAATAGTAAAACAATACATTAAAAATGATCATGCAAGCCTTATAGTGGCATAATATCATTAACCTATGGCATAAGGATTTGGATCATGGTAGGATTTATTCCATCTTGACCAGAACATTTGTCCCTTGGATAACAATTTGCCACTCATTAGAAAATGACAACGTAATACACACCCCTGCCAAAAATAATTGTCTATCTACTGCCTCTTTAAAGATGCAACTCCTACTTCACAGCTATGCTACAAGAATTCCAATAAAGTTATAATGTCAGAATACATTAAAAGTAAGCAATCCCGGTTTATGCACAAAACAAAGTACTTCACTGTCTTATTCCGAGTGAATTTATGAAATCTGATCTTTGTATGTATATCCCGGTCTAGACCCGGAAATCCTACATGGCCTCAAATCTACAAGTACAGATATTACTGGACTATGTAAAAATAAATGCCCTTAACCAGATAATGAATACACTCATTAGAGGCTCCAGCATACTGGACCTTGTGCTCACAAATAGGGAAAATACTGCACCCTCCCCCAATGTATCATCCTCCTTGGTAAGGTCCAACCATAAAGCTGTCTCCTTAGAAATTATATTCACCTCCATACTCCCATTAAAGTCAGAAACAGGAATGATTCCAAGGCAAATTACCTGTTTGTTAAACCCGAAGAACAGACTTGCCAATGCTAAATTGCTCTCAGAAACTCTGTGTAACCATGTTAATGGCTGTATAGTGGCTGCTGTACCTACCAGGAATAAACCCAGAACTACCCGCAGAAACAAACCTCCCTTAAACAGGATACACAGCAAAAAAAAAGTATGGCAAAAATCAGGAAGAATAATTCCATAATGATAAAAATTATCTCATCAAAATAAATAGGGAACTAAGAGGGGTGATTATGTCAAGCAAGGCCAACTTTCAGTTTAAAATATCCTCCCAGGTGAAAGATAACCATAAGGCCTTTTATAGCCATTTCAGAAACCTCAAGGGCAGAAAACAGTAATGTGCTGAGTTGGTAGTTAATGGTGCCACATTCACTGAGCCTTGCAATATAGTGAACCTGTTAGTAGATAAATCCAGTTCCAACTTTACCCCTCCAATTACCCCAACTATCCTCTCAATAATACACTCAAATATAATGCCTTCATCTATAACTTGTAAGCATGCACAGGCTGCACTCACTAAGGCAAAAAACATGTACTCAGTGGGACCAAATAACATCCTAGGATGCATCCTGAATGGTCTGAAATACAACTTACCAGGACCCCTGGAGTCATTATTTAACTATATTCTTATAACAGGCTTTATGCCACATGAATGGAGGATTGCAACAGCCATCTCCATTCATAAGGGACTACCTTCAACATATCCTGGAAACTACAGACCCATTGGTCTGACTAGTTTTATTTGCCAAGCCATAGAAAGAATTATCATGGAAATTATCAACAAGGACATAGGAGACCTCCAGACCCTGGACCCATCCAAGTTTTACTTGGGAGGTCATACTTACTGAATCTGGTTGACTTCTTTGAAAAGGTCAATAAGGCAATGGATGGGGAGCAAACGGTGTATACTGTTTACCGATATAGTACCACACTTGGGCATTGTCAACAAACATACAGAACTAGATATAAACCTCTTTATAACATGCTGAATTCCTAGCTGGCTTACTGATAGGACTCAGGAAGTTAGAACTGGTTAGGCTATCTTCACAAATTGGCCAGTCACCAGTGGAATTCCCCAGGGATCTGTGCTAGGAACACTCCTTTTTGGCATCTACTTCTCAGATGTCAAAACCAGTATCAAAGGACTCTGGCTAACTATGTTTGTAGATGATTGCAAACTGGAAGGAGTCATTGAATTTCTCCAAGATGACAACACCCTACAGGAAGGTCTAATTTAGACAAACGTTTAGTGTCAAAGCCATGGCTTAAACCTCAGTACCAAGAAATGCATGATAGTACCTATTGGGACGTCTGTCATGCCAGGTAAGTATGACATCAATAAAACGCCGATAAAATTTGATTCACTAGTCAGGAATTTGGGAACTCTTGTAGATAGTAACCTAGCCTTTGACCAACAAGTGTCCAAACTAGAAAGAAAATCTTTGTATGCTGCTCAACCTTTATGCAAGGGTTTGGCATCTAGGTACAAAGAGGTCATCATACCACTATACTCGGCCCTCATGAAGCTCATCATAGAGTATAAGTAAACACAATATCCTTCATGGATCTCCTCAAAACCCTGTGTCTTTACTCAGTATCATAAAGACTAGAGGTGATCTTTGCCCAACATACAAGGCATCCCACACCCTGTTTTCGGGAATGTTTTGCACATCTGCAAAACAAACAGCATCAGAACTATTAGATTAAAAGACCTACATTTTCCTTGCAACACAACTAGGACATGTCAAAGAGACATATATGTTTGTCAGAAAATTCCCATTCTCCGAAATTGGCTCCCCATCCATAAAGCAGTTCCTCTTTATCGCTATTTAAGAGCAACTTGGACATATGTATGGGTAATCAGAAATTCACTTCTAGTTTGGCTCCTATGTCTCTAATGGAGAGAAACCGTCAGTAAAAAAACCCTCTATAAATAAAATATAAATCAAATTTGTGGGTCTCATTTGCATTGCATAGCTTAGGCTTTTAGGGTCCCTAGTGGTCGTTAGTACAGTATACAACTATGAACTTGTGAATCTTCCATGCCACAGCAGTAGCTTATTTTCCATGCAGGTCTCTGCAAATTATGCCTGCTGTTTATATTCCTGTTTCCTGTCAACAGCTCAAAAAAGCAATGGACCTATATGTAAGGAAATTGGTATATTTTCTTATTTAATATCCAAATCAAAAAGAAAATTAAAAAAAAAAAACAATAAACGTAAAAAAATAGCTTTATCAAAACAACCACTTCAAATGTATTATTTTGTCTCAAGCAATGAAGCTTAATGACAAATTTCATTATATGGCACAGTAGGTTTTCTCCCCTAAGAGTGGAGTCCTTAACATCTGGAAAAAAATACCTTGTCAGTCATGACAAAATTATGCAATAACTCATATCCCTGCTATGGAATGGATTACTGTTCAACCAGTCTCAATGCACCAAAATTAGCCTAAAGGTATATACCTCTTCCATGAGAGAAGCAGTCAGAGTGCAACATCCCATAGTTTCATTAGCTAACTATTAGACATCTGCCAACTGAACACTGGTAGAAATATTAAATCAAACCAAAGACGTTAATGAGGTGATTTACTATCAGGATCTACAAAATATGTAGAGGTTGACATAATATTTTAAAACATATAAATATAAAAATAGTAGCAATATTAAATTGAAACTAAAGAAGTCAATGAGGTGATTTATTGGCAGGTGATACAAAATATTTACAGGCTGACAAAAAAGATTCAGTGGCTTGTCTGTCTTCTAATCAGATATTGGACAGTATACAATATATTATATATGATTATCTTTAATTAGGCCATCAAGATGCAGAAATATCTATGATTAGAAAATGACTCAACCATTAGCTGTGTACAGTCTGATTCAATCAAGTAATCAGCTTATGTAATAACAGTATTTTTAAAGCAAGTTATCACAAACTCCTACATGTTTACTAATGCCATAAAAGCCCATTGACTATTCAATATGAATTTGAACTCTTTTTTGTTTATTTCTTTCAAGACTGCTGCTGACACGATCAGCAACTCCAAGTGTTTAATATCTCCTTCTAGCCGCATTGTTCTGGTTATTTTAGTGTGACTACCATCAAGTAACATCTTCTGCTGTGAAAGTATCAAAAGTGATGTTTTTAATGTACACATCTTACTGGAATAATTCAGTGTTATTTGCTGTTGTGAAATGCTCATGCACTCCCTGCATTCTGAAAATACTTACAGGAGGATTCACTAAAGCCTGCACAATTGTTTTCATCATGTGCACATTGTGGCATGTTGCTCGCACAGCCGTGGAAAGTTTTATATTCAGTAAGCACTTGTGTGGAGGTCCACACCCTTGCACAAACCAGGTAAACACTGAGGTATACTAATTGCAGCATAAGCAGCTGAATTGCATGCCAATCAATGAATCCAACATAGTGGGCATATTCACTAAGCTATAAAGCATCCGTATAGACTCTGTGCTGGTTTGTCCTGTGTATTCCAAAACCTTTGGAATACAGCCACTGGTAGGAGTCTACATGGAGAGAACTGATGTCAACTGCTGCATTTACAACGTAAGTTTTGAAACCTGGATTGTATTGTATAATAACAGGAATAATTGAATATCCTTATATCACACTAATAGAGCAACATATCCTTGTTTGTGCCATAATAGTGACTCATCTATACTCACCCCAGAAGAACAGAAAATTACACAATTTGCTAACAAACCCTCTTTGAAATTCTGAAAGTTCTATCAAATGAACTGTCCTTGAAACATGTGCACATATTTATCACACAGCATTCCATTTTCATGTATTGGCAGTCATATATACCTCTGAAATGGCTTGGCAAACATGCCCATGCCATCATTAAACTTCTAACTAATGCATACAGATAAAAGTGTAAAAGCCTATCCTTCAGATATTTCTTAAAAACATTCCAGCATATGCAGTATATAGCTGACCAAAAGGAAGCATACCTTCTGAAGTACAGTACTTCTCTGTACAGCTGTATCCTGAAGAAATAGTGTGATGTGCAGTCTTTACAACATAAACAAGTGTCCCCACCATCAGTTTGTGTATCTACATGGTTGCCTTTCTGTGGTATAGTTTCAGGGTTGTCAGCATGATAAAGATACAAATGAGGTGTGAACTCATTAGAATTGCTGAATCCAAAAAGTAGATCTGTGTAGGGGTGTAAACATAGTGCAGCCAATCCGTCAGTGTTTGGTTTTAATAGATTGCCAACTGTGACTGATTAGTGTTTGAGAGAAGAAAAACACAACAGCACTGCAGGCTTCCTTACTTCCAGTGGATGTCAGGTCACATCTACAAAGTGTTAGATGTAAGGCTGGAAATATACACAAGTGACAGATTTTGTTCCTTCACATCCAGCCTGCTCTTCATTTGTTGGCAAATGCATATGATATTATTTCCACTTAATATCCTCACATATTTTAAGGCCAATGATATAGAATGACTTACACACTACTTGTCTCAGATTACTGCTCGGATACATGAGGAATGGCCAACAAACATAGAAATATTAGGCAGAGCTGTATAGCTGAGAGCAATAATCATAACAGGTTGTGTGAGCACTAGGTGTACTACATCCAAAACCAATACTTATACAAATAACACTTGTATGGTTTTATATCAGTGTAGATGCTGCTGTAATTGGTTGTGTGCATATTGATTTAAGTTCTTTACTGCAAAGCTGTTTGTTTGGCAAAGAGGGATAAGGCATCCACCTTGTGTTCTGAAGGTGCTTTGGAGTAAGAGTTCTAATCCAGACTTGTGTAGAAATATCTCATGTGCACTGATATTTTCTAGTGTGTATGTCATAGATTGTTTTTCCTCATTTCAACTAGTTCTCCTTTTTTGTGGGGGGGGGCACTGTTTGAATGATGTGCTACTTAGTGCAAACATGGTGATGCAAGAAAAAATGAATGTCAGGTTTGGCTGTGCTTATCTGGTTTGCACGAAGCATGGCAGTGCTGGGACAACTGGCCAGAAAGGACCCAGACAATCAAAAACAGAAACCGGATACATTGATTAATACTATTAGGCATCACCAAAACCCACTAAGTGATGTTGCATGGTGGTTAACAGCAAGACCTTAAGAATGATTAGTAAAATATGGAATGTCATGTAACTAGTCCTGTGGCTGCAGTTGTAAGTGTAGGGCTGGAGTACAGATGGTCCTAGCTTCTAGTACAGGGAGTGCAATTTTGTTTTCCTGTTGTGACATTGTAGTTTATAGCAATGAAGTGCAACATAGACAAGTTCTTCCTCAACTTTCTTGGGGCAGCAGGTGTAAATGTCGAACTGCCATACACATAGTCCTGGGTTCCAATACAGGAAATTCCATACACTTTTACTGTTGTTCCACCTCCCATTATAATCAGTCTCACTTATAAAACTTGACATAATGGAGCTGATATTAATTATATGTATGATGGTTTGAGACAGTGCTATTGTGTCAGTTGCTTATGTATTTATCTATGTATTATCATGTTTACTATCACATGTATGATTGTGGGTATACTGTGTAATATATTAATCTAAATATATTTCTACTATCGGGACTGGCATGGCCTTCACATTTGCCTAACACACATACACAACAGCCTGTAGATCCGATAACCTTGAAATTGTAATTGCAATTATGTAATGGCTCACTGCTTGCCACTGTTGTGCTGCAAGCACAATCTTTGCATGTACATAAGTGGAGCACAACATTTTCAAACAATGTGCACACTCCAAATAAATGCAATGACTGGAACTGGTGGGGAAGCATCATTCTCCATTGCTCTAAATCAGTGGCAGACATGGCAGTCATTTGTGGTAAAGATGTCAGGTTTAGGGCACAGATATGGGGTGTACTGGAGTCCAAGATTTTTATTGGATTTCTAGTTAAGAACCACAGTGCCAGGCTTCTGCAGGGGCACTATTCTGGATCCCAGTATAATTTGGAAGCTTAGGATAGTTTAGCCTGGGCTGTAACCAGTGCCACAGTATCCCTTGGATTGGTAAACAATGTAGGCATCACTACAATAACCTTTGGAGGAGGAAGAGGGATACCCTTGACCACTGGACCAAGGAATTTAGGACTGTGGACATCCCACACCTGTGGAAGTATCAACTGGGGAGAGTACTTGTAAGAATTAAAAGCTGAATATAGACAAGACTAGAATTCATAATGGTATTCTGTTCTGTTCTGTTTTTTCTACAGCTGCACATGATCATGATATAAATGTCCAAACTCATGGAGTTAGACTGGTGAGGATGAGGGATGCATGTGATATGTATGCAGCAGAATAGTACTATTATTCTGGAAATTCACCCTGGGGATCACGTCAGTCACACTGCTAGACAGGCGTCCAGGGAAGTAAATATTGTGGGAAAAAATATCCAGGGAATTGTTATGGCTAGGCTTGCATAGGCCTTAGGGCCGATAGCCTAGTACCAACCTATGAACCTATGAACCTATAAACCTATTAAAAGATAAAGATAACTTTTTGGGGGTATTTTATATTGTATTTTTAGTTTATAGAGTTGTATGAAATTGAGCATGCATATCTGTGAAAGCAATTATGTTACTAGGCTGGCCACAGTGCTACAGCAGTTAGCATTGTTGTCTCACCACAAGAGGTTCTCTAGTTTGATTCTCAGTGGGGTGCCGTCTGTGCAATGTCTGCATGTCTTCCCTGTGATCATGTGGGTTTCCTCTGGGCACTCTGGTTTTCTCCCACATTCTGAAGACATGCAAGAGGTGGATCGAACACTCTAAGTTGGCCATATGTGTAAGTGAGGAGTATGGATGAAATACCAATGCAGAGCTAACCATGCAGCAGTGACACCCTGACCCCATGTGCAAAAATGGGAAAAAGGGGTTAAGGATGGATGGACCTGTAAAAGCAAGTCTGCTAATCTATAGAACAAACCAAGATTACAATATTGCACTTTAGTCAGAGGTGTGGGTTCAAATACCACACTTCCCAACTATACAGTACTGTTAATTGTGCAGTTTCAATTTAAATTAAATTAAAACCTCTATACCAATGGAACAAATGCTCTGCTGTAAACTGTAATCTGTATAACTGGAACATGCATATCTGCAATATATGCACATGTCAAGGAATAATTGTTACAGTCTGTAGCATAATGTGCAGCTGTTAGGAGCTGGTAGTCATAAAAGTAAGTTACCTATTAGGAGTTGGTCTCAAAACTAAAAGTTAAGATAGAGTCAATTATTTGTATCAATGCATTGTATGTCACATATGAAAATAGAAATAATTTATTTTTTTTCTCTCACTTCAACTCTTATCTTCTCTTTCTTATTTTATTTTTTTGTTTTGTTGTATTTTATTATGTGCCTTCAAAATGTGTCCATGTCATCCATGTGTACCACATCACTAAATGTTCCAGCGGGGTAGGCCTGTCCCACAGGATCCTCCTGCCCCCCTCCACCAGCTACAGCACCATTGCCCAGCACATCTTGGAGCTAATCTGGAAGCACCACTTCTGCTTCCCCTGTGCTACCTACCCCTCAGGTAGTCCTGCCCCTCAGGTTGGTCCAGTGGTACCCTCCAGGAGCATTGGCAGAGGTGGTGATTTTATCACTTTCACTGAATTTCCAGGGATGTTGCATAGGATTGTGCACCATACTGTTGGTGTATGTCTACGTCAGCTGGAGAGGCTACTCTCCCTCATTTTAAGTAATACCAGGAGGAAGTAATGCAGACCTTAAGCACTCCAGCCAGCTGCGGAGTGAGGTGATAGTGATGACAGTCCAGTGGGGGAAAGCTCAGTTATTACTGTCACCCAGCTTGATGACCATGAAAAGCATCCCATACATAGCTCTCCATTTTGCACATGTCTTCTGGCCACACTTGATTTGGTCCAGTTGGCTATACAACATGACTGTGTTCTGCAAAACAAAAAAAGTGAGTACAAACCACATTGTACAAAACAACAGTAGTACTGTTTTAATAGATTTGTCACACAAAAAAAGGTTTAAGCCCTTTCATCAAGTTTAAAACACAGAAATCATCAGAAACATAGTTTGTAAAACATCAATTCTTTAAATACCCTTCAAACATATCATGTGATGAGAGCCATCCAATCAGTGGAAACAAATCAATTTATGTAAATTCATTCTTAAAGCATCAAACCTTATAAAATTAAACCTAAAATGAAAAAAATGTGATGAAAGATCATACTTCAAAAGAAAGTGGGTCAGATTTACGAAAGCTTGCACGGAGTGCAAGAAGAGTGTAGGAGCTCACGGAAGCAATATGTCTGCCGTATGATCCAGGTACAGCCAGCAGGGGCATGCACGAGAGCTACTAAAGCTGCTCTTGCATGGACAGTGTCATGGTATGCAAATTACCTCATTTGCTGCTGAATGCTATGCAAATGAGGTAAATTTGCAATCCAGGAATCCAACCTGTCCGTGGAAGATTAGTGTTATCTGCAGAAATGTACTCCTTTGGTAACGGAGTACCGTTCTGCAAATAGCTAAACGGAGCTATGACAGCTCCAAATAAAGGATGCATACAGTTGAGGAAGCATGCCAATGGCCAAATATAAGGCTATTGGCATTTATAAATGTTTAAAATTATTAAAATCTAACTTTTGTTTTTCCCCGATCTCCGATGTTTAAGAGTAGCGCAGCACCGTGCAAATGTGCGGCACTTTAAAAAACAAGAAAATTATTTAAAAATAGCCAAAAATAGTCAATTTCACTAAAAAGCTTATCCTGCCATGCAGGTGAAAGGTGAATGGCAAGCTGAAGACATTATGGCCACTGAGTAGTGGTTGCTAAGGGGTGGAAGCTCAGTGTGAGAGATGTAACCATGCATTAGTAGGCAGTCCTATGCAAATGAGGATAAGGATAGTGAATCCCAATTTTCCCCAGCATGTGAGCCATGTCCCAAGAGTGTAAGTGTAGGAGTAGGTGGGTAGTAGAGTAGAATATAGGTAACATCATGAGGGGGTGTGTCAGAATGGCTGTAATTATTGAAGCACAGTGTCTTGTGTTTGCCCTGAGTTGCTCAGGAATGCAAGAGGCATGTCTACAGTTGTCCTTTTTGAAAACCAGAAACCAAAGGCGTATGCCGTGAATATATCAGAAATTTCTTGCAAACGTGCACACAGCATGTGCGCATGTGTGCGCAAGCGTGCGCTTGTTTGCACGGTGCTGCCCTGGGCGGAAACAGAAAGGGAAAAGGAAGGAAAAGGAGTAGTAGGAAGTTAAACAAGGAGAACTAGCAGAGCTGCCAGGTGAAATATATCAGAATCAGACAATTACACAGGTAGCAGACTAGCCCAGCCCAGCACTTTAAACTCTGCAAACAGCATTTTTCCCTGTTTTTTCCAAAGAGCTCTGCAACACTGCAATATACAAAGAGGGAAAGCTTAAAAACTTTAAAGTCAGACAAAATGTTAGGGGCTGCTCTTGCTATCATAAACCAACATGTGCAAGGTGCTGAGGGTAGTGATGTTGGGAATGCTGCTGAGCAACCCACAGTGAGGAGATGAAGAAGAGTGTACAGACCCAGGGTAACCTACCAGGGGCTACATGAGCTGGAGATAGTGGAGTGCTGTAGGGTGGACAGAGACCTCCTGCAGCAAAATGTTGAGCTGTGCCAGCCACGCCTCACACGCAGAACCAACAGTGGGAAACCCATCCCAATGGATACCAAGGTATTTGTTGGTCTAAGAATACCAGCTACAGGTACCTTCCAGAGACCAACTGGTAATATGATGGGGATTTCACAGGCATCAGAATCCAGGGTACTGCACCAGTTTCTGGATGCCATGTCAGCACATGTCAGTGAGCACGTGTATTTCCCCAATTCCCATGAGGCATTGGCCAGCAATATGCGTCTTTTCCACCAAATAGCAGAATACCCTGAGGTAGTGGGTGCAATACACTGCACGCACATACACATCAAAGCACCACCCGGTGAGCGGGGTAGGGTCTATATCAACCACAAGGGCTTCCCCTCCATCAACTGCCAGGTCGTGTGTGATGCCCAGGGCATAATAATGAATGTGTGTGCTGGCTGCCCTGGAAGTTATCATGAGTCCCACATCTGGCATCTGACACAGCTGTACCAGAGATTTGCCAGTGGGAACATCCCTGATGGTCACCTAGTGGGGGATGCTGGATACGAGCTGGAGACGTGGCTGATGACACCCATCAGAAATGCACACACACCCGAACAAGAATTCCATAATGAAGCACACGCACAAACAAGAAACATAATTGAGCATGTGTTTGGGATGCTCAAGTCATGGCTCCGGTGCCTGGACACATCTGGTGGAGCCTTGCAGTACTCACCAACTACATGTACCCAAATTGTCATGGCATGTGCCATGCTACACAATATGATCCTGCGGAAACAGCTGCAGCATGAACAACATGGGGCAGGGACAAACAGCCCCCCACCATTGCCAAGGCCTGCACAGGCAGAGCGTGACTCAGAGGTGGAACAACCTGAGCCTGCACCAGTAGGCTCATAGGTTCATAGGTTCATAGGTTGGTCCCAGGCTATTTTCCCTAGGGCCTATGCAAGCCTAGCCATAACCATTCCCAATTCCCTGGATATTTCTTCCCACAATATTTACTTCTCTGGGCCCCTGTCTAGCAAGGTGACTGACATGATCCCCGGAGTGAATTTCCTATCTCCCATCCAATCATCAAGGTTCCTTTTGAAGAGGACCAATGAGGCACTCTGCTTGACATGTATGGGCAGTCTGTTCCAGTGTATGGGGAGTCTCTGGGTCAGGAACCTATCCCTCCAGCATGTTTTGTTCATTGTGATGACAAGGTTTAGATCCCTGGAGCATGTGGCTCTGAGGGATTGGGATTTCTTTAAGTGAAGCATGTCCAACAGCTCAGATTTGACATGGCCTTGTATGTTAAGCAGAGATCGCCTCTGAGTAGACGATATGCCACAGAGTATAGCTGGAGTTTTTTTAGACGGTCAGCATATGGCATCTGCTTTAGGCCTGTGATTCTTTTAGTGAGGTATTTCTGTGGCCTTTCCAACTGTTGCAGATGTCTTGTGATTTACATACCAAATGGGGCATTATACTCTATAGTGGGTCTAATGAGGGATGAGTACAGTGGGACAATGACCTCCTTTTTTCTGGATGAAAAGCCCTTAGTGATGAGGTGTGCCACATAGAAGGATTTCCTGACTGTTGTGGAGATGTGGTTATCGAAAGTGAGACCACTGTCCACCTGTGTCCCTAAGTCTCTCATCACACTTTAGAAGGTGGCATGTCCAGTATGCCCTGGCCTTGTCAAATAGGCAACGCATAGCACATACACTGACTCAGTAGGAAGAACCCTGGAAATGACCAATCTCTCTGACTCGCACATACAGTAAAAGGGATGCCTAACTTGACACTATCTGTTTTCAAACATGTATAGGGAGTGTAATATGTACATCTGACATAGGCAGTCCTGCAGCACCACCTGAGACAAGAGTCCCTATTTTAAGCAATATAAAGCACTGCTAAGCAAATTTTACCAGTATTGAGCATATTTAAATGCAATTGCATGTAGCTGCGCACTGCGCTAACCAGCGCAATGTCAGGCAACGTCGGGCAACATTGGGCAATGTTGGGCAAACCTGGGCAAAGTCGAGCAAAGTCGGGTAAACACGCTCACACCTGCTTTACTGTTCTTTAACCAGTCAGGTCTGCCCAGCAGGAAAATAAAAAGCAGTGACAGGGTCGAACTCAGGATACTGTGCACTATAGTCACAGTACTGATCCACTAAGCCATGACAGCATTTCACTGGCACAGACACAACTTAAGTCACTCACACATCCCAGTTGGGGGGGGGGTCACATACCTAACAGTCACAGCCAGCAGGACAATTGTAGACAAACGCAAACACAAACAAATGCTGTATCCTGCCTTCTGAAGAGGCATATGAGTAACCTCCCCCCAGGCCTTTGCAGACAGATAACAGCAGGCCAGGCAGTGTGATGTGGGTTTGGTAGGCTATGAAGTCACAAACTAATATGCGTGTAATTGGAAGCTAAGGTCTGTAGTACAGTGGTATGCCTCAAGCCAATACGATAGGCAACAGTACAGACTGAAATGGAGTACCGGACATAGCAGTGCAGGCCTAGCAAATGTGTAAGTATCAGGTGTACCCCTCATCCTATGTACACCCACAGTAACAATCAGGTGTGCCCCCCCCAGGTAGAAATGTACAAATAATAGCTGTCCCCCCTGTATGTAGAAATGTTGATACATCTATGCAAATTGACTCATGGAAGCCCTGCAGGCACAGCATGCTTCCTGTCGATGTACAACACAAAGGTGAGCCCTGAAGTCAAAACCAACTTGATTTTTCACACACATATAGTATATATGCCCATAGTGGGCATGCTCACACACTTAAACAAATTTAGCAAATTTCAGTCAGCAACATACTGAAAGGTCATACTGGGCATGCTCACACACTTAAACAAACGAAGCAAATGTCAGTCAACAACATACTGAAAGGTCATGCTGGGCATGCTCACACACTTAGGCCATGTCTGAGTACAGCAGTGGGCCACACATATCTGGCAGTTGCAGTTCTTACTCCAGACACTTGTCACTATTCACCAATCCTGCCTTGTGCACACAGTGATATGTATACAGACCCATATAATATATTGGACCCCTGTCATAATCAAACTATGTACTACAAGTACTTAAGTTGTTCAATGAAAGTGAAAATGCAAAGAAGATCAATAAATCTCTGATCAGTATCATCAAGAAACAATGAGCACTCCTAACATTATCCAAGCCATGTTCTGGCAAAAATATTGCAAAAGACTCGATAGAGAACCATGAAGCTTTCTTTCGCTATGTCATAAATATTAATGTAAACTCATATATGTTCTGAGTCTGTGCAAAGTGTAAATGAATACATGTACATGACTGACATTGCCAACATCTTATCAGACAGGTTCATGCATATTTACCCCCCTCTCACTGACAAAAGGGCCCATTACCATACCTGGAGATTGTGAAAACCCAGAAATCACATATACAATGGTTAAACAGCTCTATCCAAACCTAAAAACAAGGCGTCTATGGGATGACATGGTTTCCCTGGCTGTGTCATATGTGAACTCCGAAAAAACAGACCCTGCACCTGAACAGTCTGTTGAGACTCACCCTCTATACAGGATATGAAACTGTTGAATGGGTTACAGCAATGTTTGGCACACTCCACAAGTGTTGGTGCACAACAGACCATGGGAACTATAGTCTTACAAGCCTAATAAGCCTGATTTGCAAGGCCATAGAGTCCATCATTATGGAACTTATAAACAGAGCTATTGGGAGCTTACAAACACCCAACCCTACCCATTGTGGTTTGGTCAGGGGCAGATCATGGTTCCTAAACCTGCTAGACAGGTTTCAAGGCAGTCACCCAGGACATATATCAATGAAATGAGCTCCACACGGCCTACATAGACCTTGAAAAGCCCTTTTCCAACATCCCATACACATGTATC
Source organism: Protopterus annectens (assembly GCF_019279795.1). Taxonomy (NCBI): domain Eukaryota; kingdom Metazoa; phylum Chordata; order Ceratodontiformes; family Protopteridae; genus Protopterus; species Protopterus annectens. Next base: position 1,437,874,287 of record NC_056739.1, read on the forward strand.
CACAAAATCAACAACCTGTGCATAAACATATATGTCATCTGATGGATTGCCAACTGTGGCATAGATAGATCCCACGAGGTAAGAATTGTGGTCTCCTGTTCAAGCTGGTAACAACTGCTGCCCCCCATGGCTCAGTCCTGGGATCCCTCTAGTCTGGTGTATACTTTTCAGAAATACAGTCAAACACACAAGGGCTATGTTTGGCAAAGTTTGTGGTTGACTGCAAAAATGTTGTCATAATCGATGTTTCAGACAACAGAGACATCCTTAAAAAAGGTCTCAGTCAGACAGATGTGGTGTCAAAATTATGGCCTCCAGCTACAGTCATACATATATCACATAGGTGCCAACACCCTAAATATGGAGGTAATAATAAGGGATCTATGGACACATGAGGGTAGTCATCTCTACTTCCAGAAACACATTCACAAAGTGGTTAGAAAATCATGCTATGTGTTCCCACAAATTTCGAAGGTCTTTGCATGTAGGTCAAAAGAGGTTCCCTCTACTCATCAGTCATCAGACACATCAGAGAGTATCACGGCACACTTGCGATGAATCTGACTAGGCACCTTCAGCAGCTGGAAAGACCACTGAAGTACTTCAACAAGAGGATTACTGGCCTCAAACAGTTGCCTCATGCAAAAAGACTGAATTTAACTCAATCTGTACTTTGTTGCATACTGTCTACTCAGGTAATCTCTGCCCAAAAGACAGGTCCATGTCCAATGCAGAACTGATGTACATGCGCTATCTGAAGTAAATCCAAGCTCACTGTGCCACATGCTCTAGGGATATCATCATCACAACAATAAACAGAACATGTTGGAGGGATATATTGCTAACTCACAGTCTTCCCTTGCTTTGGAACATGTTCCCAACCTACATTAAGCTGAGTCCCTAACTAACACTCTTCCAGAGGAGCCTTGATGAGTGTATGTGAAACTGAACTGTCACACCATGGATCACTTCATCAGCTCTACTACACAGAGACCTAGGGAACTAACCCCATGTGTGGTGATAGCTGCACACTCTGGCCATACTAATATATGCCTTCAGGCAGATAGCCTATTACATACCTATGTACCTATATATATATATATATATATATATATATATATATATATATATATAGGGGGAACACAGTATAATAAGCCAAAGGTGGATGGGCAGAGATGTGTGTAAGAGAGTGACCATGGTGACAGGGAGCCATCCAGGACTGTCCCACCCAGCACACATCCCAATGGCACAAAAGACATGAGGTGCAGATCTCACCCACTGTACATAACAGCCATCAGTATCTGTAAGCATTACAGTGTATGTGGTCCATGTGCCTGCTGTACAACATGACTGTACAATGAAGTACACATTTACTATCTGTAGACATGTACCTGTCACATAGGCTCATAGGCATGTAGTAGACTATCTTCCTGAAGGGATATATTAGCCTAGGCAAGTTGTGCAGCTCTCACCACCCCATTGGGTAGTCTACCAAGCCCTAGTTCTAACAGTTAGTACCCTAAGCCCCTTTCTAGAGGGGCTGCTGATGTGATGCCTGGTGTGAATTGTCTGTTTCAGGACTCACTCCACCAAAAAGAGGAAACCAGACTGGTGGTCCTTGGCCATAAATAAGCTATACAACAGAAGGAGGAAACTACTACATGATAGAGCAAAATTCCAAAAAGGCATCACAGATCATTATTAGCAAGAAACTATGATCGCTCATAAAATCATCCGAGGCCAGTTTCTAAAGAAAAATTGCTAAGAAATCTAAAGATAGCCACAAAGCCTTCTTTAGCTATATCAAACATTTAGGTGGCAACTCTCAGATATGCTTTGAGCTACTGCAAAATGGCAAAAAATGCACTGAACCAACTGACATTGCCAACATCCTGGCAGACAAGTTTAGTGCAAACTTCACCCCCACTCACCCCTAAAAGGGCCTGTGTCCATCCCAGAAGACTGCAAAGCCCCAGACATCACGGACATGCAGGTAAAAACAGCCCTCTCCAAAGCTAAGAACACAGCATCAATGGGACCGGATGGTGTCCCAGGCTGCGTCTTACATGAGCCCCAAAAGGAACTAAACCCTCACCTAAATTCACTGTTCAGACTCAGCCTTACCACAGGCTATGTGCACAAAGAATGGTGTACAGCAACAGTTATCCCACTCCACAAAGGTGGTGAGACAACAGAACCTGGGAACTATCACCCTATAAGCCTGACCAGCCTGGTCTGCAAAGCTATGGAGCGAATTATCATGGAACTCATAAACAGATACATTGGGAAGCTCCAGACACTGGATCCTACCCAATTCGGCTTTGTTAAAGGCAGATCCTGCCTCCTAAATCTAGCTGACTTCTTTGCAATAGTTACCAAGGCCATAGATGAAGGGAAGGTAGTCCACACAGCCTACCTGGACCTCACTAAGGCCTTCGACACCGTTCCCCACTCTGGCATCATAGACAAGCTTACCAGCTTCATGTCATGAGATGGGTGGCCAACTGGCTCACAGATGGAACACACATGATCAGAGTTGCGGGTGCCATGTCCGACTCTAGTCACAAGTGGCCACACAGGTCTTGGTCCTGGGACCCTTCCTGTTCAGTATATACTTCTCTGAGGTACAGGCAAGCACGGGAGGACTATGGCTGACCAAGTTCGCAGATGACTGCAAACTGAGGGCCATAATTGACTCTCTGGCTGACACAGACATCCTCCAGAACGGTCTTACAGAGACAGACACCTGGTGTCAAAACCATGGCCTCAAGCTGAATGCCAAAAAATGCATAGTCATCCCCTTTGGAAAAAACAAAGTGCCAACGAATTACCACATAGGTGATTATCCACTAGGTATGGAAAATGTAATTAAAGACCTGCGGACCCAGGTAGATAGTAACCTTTCCTTTGATAATCACGTTGCCAAAGTGGTTACATATTCCTTCTATGTAGCCCACCTAAGCACAAAAGGGTTCACCTCTAGATCAAGAGAGGTCATTGTGCCCCTCTACTTATCACTAATTAGGCCCATAATAGAGTACAATGCCCCATTTGGTATGTACCTTAATTGGCACATGAAACAGATGGTAAGACCACAGAAGTACCTCACCAAGAGGATCATGGGCCTCAAAGAGATGCCTTATGCAGCTCGACTAAAGAAACTCCAGCTCTACTTGGTTGCTTACTGCCTGCTCAGAGGTGATCTATGCCTGATGCATAAGGCCATGTCCAACCTGGAATTAATGGACATGCTCCACCTCAAGAAAAACAAATCTCTTAGATCCGCACACTCCAGTGAATTAAACCTCAGTAAAGCAATAAACAGGATGTGCTGGAGGGATAGATTTCTGTCCCAGAGACTTCCCTCGCTCTGGAACAGAATCCCAGTTGATGTTAGGCAGAGCTCCTCACAGACTCTCTTCAAGAGGAATCTTGACGAGTGGATAGGAAATTGTAAATTTACTCCTGGGATCACTTCAGTGGCCCAGCTAGACAGAGGCCCAGGAAACTAATTTAAAAGGGAGGTGAAAGCCAGCACATTCTGGCTAGGCTTATAAATGCCCTTGGGCAGATAGCCTAGTACCTACCTATGAACCTATGAACCTACACGCTCTAGGGACCTAAACCTTGTCACTACAATAAACAGAACATGCCGGAGGGATAGATTCTGGTCACAAAGACTTTACATACTCCAGCATAAACTACTACTACTATCTATGTCAAACAAAGCTCCTCCTCATTAGCACTCTTCAAGAAAAATCTTGATGATTGGATGGGAAATAGGAAATTCACCCTGGGGATCACTTCTGTGTCTCTGCTCGATAGTGGCACAGGAAAATAAATTTCTTGGGTGGCAAAAGCCAGGGTACCTTTTTGGATGGGCTTGTATAGGCCCCAGGGCCAATAGCCTAGTACCTACCTATGAACCTATGAACCTTTGTGCCTTGCCTAAAAAAGGTAATATGGGGACAGCAATAGCCTTGGCCAGTATTCAGAAGCATAGGGGCGACAGATGCAAACCACCTGTAGCGAAGCAACAAGGCTTGTCTATCATGTCATCACAGGCAGACAGTGACTGGATCCCCTTTGAATGATACCAGATGCTCAGCCAGTTGTTGAAGTTTATCATCTTTCTGTTATACTGCAGTATCATGTAGGTGAAGGTAAGATGCTACTCAAGGTTTGACCCTGTGTGTGCCAGAATGTGGTGCATCAACCCATATATGATATGGTCATGGCCTATGCATACAATACACTCACAATACACCTAGTATGATAAGCCTGCTGAGGTTAGCAAATGTGAAAAAAACCTATGTGCAGACTGTCAGCAAGTAATGTCTGTATTGCACCCTGTAACTCCATATTGCTTGCTGAAGTGTAAAGAAGTACTTAGTTTGGATTAAGAACACCGCACTTGCCAACTGTGTGTGTGTGTGTGTGTGTGTGTGTGTGTGTGTGTGTGTGTGTGTGTGTGTGTGTGTGTGTGTGTGTGTGTGTGTGTGTGTGTGCGTGTGTGCGTGTGTGCATGTGTGGTGTGTCTGTCTGTCTGTCTCTCCCTGGGGAGGAGCAACCTTTTTGGAGACTACTCACACACCTTAAAAGTGGTACACTCATCTTTGTCAAGTCTGATGATGTTACCATCCTACAAATATACCTGTGGAAAGGTGAAATTCCAGTAATGTGTATAGCAAGTCATGTAAATGTGTACTGCTGTAGTATCATAATGTGTTATCTTTGCCAGAGCGTGCTGCCGATTTCCAGACCTTAGATCACTTCTGTATGCTTGTGACAAGCTTAGCCATTGCAGTGATCCCTGGGCTACGTCTTCCGTTTCACATCCACTCATCATGGTTTCTACTGAAGAGTGTGAGTGAGGGTTTATGCTTGAGGTATATTTGAAACCTGTTCCAAAAGCAAGCAAAGTCTGGCAAAGATGACTAATCATTATAGGTGTGCAACAACCTCTGTGGATCTGCATGCAAACCTTTTATTGCTTAAGTGCTCCACAGAGGGATTTTCAAAACCCTTTGGTAATGTGATCATCAAAGGAGAGATTAGTTAACACATGGCTCTATGTATACATTAGTACCTGTTCCACATTTTGGGGGCTACTACCTATGTGGAACTCTGGGGATACTTTGTTTTCTAAATGTTGATAACTATGCTTTCTTAGGCTTATAGCTTTACAGCTTGAGTTTGACACCAGGTATTTGTCTGTATGATACCCTTTTGGAGGATGTGTGTGCCATCTGAAGAATAAAGTATAGCCCACAGTATGCATTGTCATCAAATGTGGGCAGACATATCCCTGCTGTGTTTGCTTGTATCTAAGAAAGCTATATGCCAAACAGGAGTGGTCCCGGGACTGAGTGCAGGTGAATACCACTTGTTACTGGCATAGAATAGTACATGGAGTCTGCAAATGTTACTGTGTGTCCTACATCTGTGCGTCAGTTGTCAAGCCATGATCTAACAATCGTTTATGGTCAGTCTGTTGAGGTTATGTATAATACCAGTATGTGGGATGGGTATGAATTGCTGGTGAGCTATAGCTTGGCTGTGTTGATCTACACTCTCTCACCTATAGCCTTGTTGACTGGCTTGAAGTTACTAGGCGTAGGAGCCATGATCTGGACTTTAGAGAACCTAAGTGGGTATGGTGCAGTGTTTGCAGGTTCATAATGTCTCTGTTAATGAGTTCCATAATGCTGTGCTCCATAGCCTTCCAGATAACATTGGTCTGGCTTATATGGTGAGAGTTTCCAGGACCTGTTGTAGTTCTACCCTTAATCAATTTATGTTAACATTTGCACTGGGTGTGACAAGGGTGGACAGGTTTAAGTATAAGCATATTAGAGAGTCAGGCCAGGTTTGAAGGTTAGTAGACCATGTCAGATAGGCAAGAATAAGTCGGTTTGTACATGTGCTGAGGAGGGATGCAGAGTATATTGTGAAAATAGATGCTAAGGATGAAGCCGCCAGGTAACAGGAAAAGAGGAATGCCTAAGATGAGGTTTATGGCTGTGGTGAGAGGGGATATGCAAGTGGATGGTGTGATAGCGCAAGATGCAGAGGCCAGGAAGAAATGATATACTGTGATGACCCCTAATGGGAGCATCTGAATGGAGAAGAAGAAGACGTAGCTCAACCCTTGTGGACTGTGAACACCATTACCATATGTCATTCCACAAGTATGTAACCTGTATAGAGGCTGCATCTGGACAGAGCATTTAGGTGAGTGGTGACTTCATATGTCAGCTTGTGTATGACACAGCCAGGGACACTGTCCAGTACCACTGCCACTGTGGTGTGTACTTTGTTAAAGAGATGTTTTAACTAGAGTGTCTGTGAATCATCAGGTTTTACATTCTCCAGGTCTGGAAATGTGGCCCTTGTGTAATGACAGGGTGGCGAAATCCGCATTCAAACTGTCTGACAAGGAATTGGTAATGTCAGTCAGTTAAGTGTACTTTGTGACCATTTACATTAACTGTGACCCGAACTGAGATTTCCCCTGTAGATTATGAACAACAGTATAGAAAGCTTTAGTGTTGTCTTTGGAATCCTTGCCATTTTGTATTTTGAAGCTTGCTTTGTATGTTTATTGAGGGATTGCATTTTCCCAATGATACTGACCAGAGAGCTTATTCCTTCTTGGTATGTAACTCTATTGGTACAAATTCACACCTTCTATTATATATTTAGTTTATGGCAGGGGTCCATGAGACTAATGCACTTTTACTGTATAAGTGAGAATTTCTTGTGTTTGTGATAGCACGGTCCATGCAACCCTGTAGGTGAACAGTGTGCATTAATAAAGGATTATGCAGCTGGGACAGTGTTAACCTTAGTAATACAAACCAATGACTGAGAGCAACAACAGCATCACCCACAACACAGTGTCAACCCGTGTCATACACACACATGTGTACTCAACTTCCAAAATGTGTGTAGTACAATGCATACTGGCTACCAATAGAAAGTATGGAGTGTTAACACTGACCAGAACAGGGCATGTCACCCTGCCCATGTGTCCAATATGCACGTACATGCAGACAGTGCACCACCACCATGTTCACAAATGTACACCTGCAGACCTGTGCTGCACACACCCCACACTTACTCTCCACTGTATAACACATGCTGACACAACTACACACACCAGTCAAGTGGCACATGGGCAAACAAAACACAATTGGAATAAACACTGGTGGAAACAATACAACATTGCTAATTACAGCTTTAATGCATCATGCCTGCTCAGCTACACCTTCAAGGATATCATTACACTTTACTGCTGACAACATGCTACACATTCAACCATTGCTATACTTTATTAAAGTCACCCTGTGCATCAGCACCATGTTAGCCTGTTTCTGCATCAATGTTACAGATGACAGGAGGTGGCACAGGTTTCATCATATGCTCAGGGTGTGTTGTTGGTTTGCCAGAGGCCTAGACTGAGCCATACAATCGACATGTGTGTGTGTGTGTGTGAGTGTATGTGTGTGAGGGCAATGAGTACTGTTATGGGCCAATGTTGATGTAATGTATGTGGGTATGTGTTTGCCCTAGGTTTCTGGTTTATGTGTGTGTGTGTCTGCATGCACACAGTTCCACCATGTGGCTGCCATATATGGGGATTTGTGAGACAGATACAGACTGTACCTGGTAGGCTTTACAGATCACTGTCTCTGGCCACAGATACGGAAACTGTGCCTGGCAGGGTGCTACAGACAGTAGCAGGTACTAATCCAGACTGGGTACTATCCAAAGAGGTTGACATATGTCCACTGTATCCAGGTCCCTGCTGGGACTGGCCAGAGCCATGTGCATGTGGTCTTCTAGGACAGTCTATGAACAGCCCCCCCAACATTGCTGGGGCTGGTACTGGCACTACAGGAGTGGCTGTGACTTGCTGGATGCCCACGGCGACCTCCAGCTGCTGATGTTGCTGGCATATGTCCCCATCGATGTCTCAACCATCTCGCACTATCCTGACACATGGACATGACATTGTGGAGGACATCCAATGTCTCACCCCAACGTCTATCAATGACCTCAGTGTAATTATGTATGGCACCTGCTAGGTCATGGATACTGTCATTTACAGAGGTGTTATGAGCCCTGTGTGCCCTTAGTGCCTGTCTGGTGTACAGCTCTATTTGTGTCTGTGCCTCCATGACAGCCTGAAACATGCGTGTGGTAGAAAGAGGTGTGGCATGTCTGCCAGGGCCATGATGACCAGCAGTGCTCTGAAGAGTACCCCATATGCCTAAGTGGTACCATTCCAGACATCTGGCTATGGCTGCTGTGTCCTGATACATGTGCCATAGATACCACACTGCCTGGCCAGTGCCAGCCATACACTGTCCCTCAGCTAAGGGCAATGGTGATGATGGATGTACAGGAAGTATGACTGTGTGCATGGATGGGGTGGAGACTTGTGTACTGTCAATTGGTGGCCCAACAACAGACCCTGAATAACCTGCATGTGCCTTAACACACCTATCCTCATGAACACTGTCTGTCTCAGTGACATCAGGTTCCCTGATGTACTGAACCAGCCTCACCTCGGCACCTGTGAGAGAAAAACAGGAATCACACTTTAAGACCTGAACATGATGTCAGACCATGCACACATGCACACATGTGCACATGCACATATGTGCACCTGCACACATGCACACATGCACACACACACACACACACACACACACAAATACACTCCTCCCTAAAGCAGACACACACAACACCAGCAATCTCTGAACATACACAATAGCAGGTGATGGTGAGGTACAGTATCACAAGCAAAACAGTCATATCACACATGTCAGCATGCAGGACATGTGTTGCTCAACAGCATGCAGTGCAAGTGTAGACAGTCCTTGTTACTAACAGTATACATGGCTTTGATGTATGTGTTTTGTTATTAGGTGATTTTATTTTATTTTTTATTTTTATTTTTATTTTACATTTGTTAACCAGGCTAGTCCAACTGGATACATGTCCATTTTCAATGGAGGCCCGAGGAGAAAAGCTCCGCTATCTACTACATGGCAGGTATAAGAAAATAAGAATATACAGAATATGCAAGGCATTTAAACCACAATTACAGGATGTTCAGTAAAAGGTGATAGTGAGACATAGCAGTTACTTAAGTACAGGTAGGCATAATATGTAACAGAATTATTTACATTGTTTAAAAGTTTAACAATAGAAATATGAAAAAAAGTATAATTTTTAGTTGAGAGAGTCCATTATCCAGTAGAAATGGAAAGTTTGGAGACATAGAGTTGGGAGAAAGTGAACAGGAGGCAGGAGAAGGGAGGAGGTAAAAAGATCAGCTTGGGTTATTGCAAGAGCATAGCCAGTGGTTGGTTAGAAAGTGTTTCAGTTTAGTTTTAAATAGTGGGATGGAAGTTTGGGCCTACCCCTGGAACACAATGCATACATGGACACAACATTGCTGTGCAGGTATTCAAAACTCAATAGCATCACAAGACATATATGTGTCAGTTATGCAAATGGTGATTGGTATGCATATTGTTTAGAGGTGCATATGTGTGCACACATGCAACATTAAGGTGTATAGCAATGAAAGCTATATGTAGTACTGTGGTTACAATAACTGGATGGGGTATAGTACCAAAGGCCATCATCATGGAGCATCATGTGGTCACTCAAGGCTACAAATGTTTCCCAAACCAGCACTACTCATGCTGTACCGGAACTGTACTACCTTGGCTACATTCACTATTTCACAAACAGTTGTTACATGAGTTTGTAAGGAGGACAATAAGGAGCATTCCCTGACATGAATGTGTAGTGTGTTGCAGATTGTTTAAATGCCCCATGATAGGCCTCTACCCTTCAGGTATATTATGTATAATGTGTGGATGAGATTTTGGATACTGGAGTGTGTCTTTACAGAGGGTTTGGGAATCCTTTATGTGTAGCATGTTAAGATGCTCTGTGTATGACATAGATGTGTATGTTATGTGCATGTTGACTATCAACTGTGGCTATCCAATGGTCACTACAGTCTAGCCATATCTATTTGAGATAGTCTGGGTATTGCATGTGTTTGAGGCAGCTAATCACATTAGTGAGATGTGCATGGTCTTACACCAAACATGCACAGCATGCATTATGGGTAGGTGTGTTACATGTGTACATGGCCTACACCTTAACTATGACATGCTGTTTTTATTTACAATAATAAATGTAGAACACACTCACCAGCATCTGTCCGCTGCCTTGATGTCACCCCAGAGGGACCTACATAGAGATGAAGCAGTTTGTCAGTGGCCAGAACTGTGGCATTGCTACTGTGTGTTTGCAATCTTACTGTACAACAACAGTTTACATTCACAGGACTACAGATTATATTCCAAATGATCAGTATTGCACAACAACAGGCTCCAGATCTTTTAACGACACACTCCACATCTCACATATGCATGATCTACCAATGCAGGTAATAGTAGTCTACAGATATGCCATGTTATCTGCATGCTCTATGTGTGCTTGCTGGGTGGCTCCAACCTCCATCATGGTGTATGTCTGCTGCTGTTGTTGTTGGGCAGGTGCCATCAGGCTCAGGAGCAGCTCCTCCACACTGGTGAGGGGAGGTGGATATTAACACCATCTCCTGTTGCAAGCTGCTGTCTCCGCACATCAGCAGCATGCTGACGGACATGTCTGAGAAGATCACTGCAATGGTGGCGTACCTGATCATATGTCCGGTTATGCAGGCCTACTTTATTTACCCTGCGGACAACATCTTACCACACTGCAGTACGCTCCTGCTGGTCCTGGCTGGTTAGTGAGAACATGAGACTGTAGTGCCGAATCATAACGGTGGTAATTATGTCATCTTCAGCATTACTGTAAGTGGGGTTCCAGCGATGTGCCATGATCCCTGGAAGACATAAATATGAAAATATGTCTGAGCAAGTCATATGGCACATTTAACATTATACAGTACAGATATCACTGAACTGCCATATATAGCAACCTATTAGCTAACCAAGAGTGAAACATTTTAACTGCCACTTATTACTGCTCACCCCACAACTGCTTGGAAGTGACTGGCTCACTCTCAATCTAATGAACCATGTTCTGCACAGCAACAAAATAAAATCATTATATAAGACTATACAAGAGTACCTGGCACACTGTATGCAACACGATGCACCACCTAGCCACAGCAGATATACATCAAGCTGATGTGTAAAGAAATATATCATCCATCACAATGAGTATAAGGTCCAGTAAATGTATTACTATTATGTCACACAATTTGTTAATGGCAAACTTGTGTCCAGAATATGTGCACAAGTGGGAATATAGGTCGCGTACTGCTGCAGTACACTATGAATGTTGCTAGATACTCAGTTATATGTTTTACCACACATATGTCAAAGGAAATGTTACAGACATATCCACACACACATCAGACATAATTGCAAGACACAAAGGTATGACAACCCAGATAACCTTTCAGTGTGTACTATACAGTACTGTGTATCAGTACTTACACAACCTTAATCTTGAGAAATGTAATCTGCGATGAATACATGGACCACACAAAACAGTGGATGCAAGCAATGTGGACATACACCATACTTTGCTGTACAGGCCCAGAGCTTCAAGTAGTACTACAGTACACACAGGATTTGGATTCAACATCAGTACCAATCAATAATCATAGAGGTAGTGCTTTAGCCTCCAATGACATACCCTAGTTAAAACCAAGGGACTTAATCACACTGTATGCAATAGCATTTTTTCTGACTAGCAACAGAATACACAGCTTTTGCTAGGATCAAAGCAAGGACCCATAATACCATGACGTAGACAGTTTCCCACTATGTTATCCCACAGATACATATCTTTGATGTATTCACAAACATATTGACCATCACAGTCAGTTAACAGTACAGAGAAGGTATTGCAACAAGTAAATGTAGGTGTGTATGAGTATATATAACTATAACTATATATATATATATATATATATATATATATATATATATATATATGTATATACACATCCATTGGTGTACATATACATATATATGTAGGCATATATACATTTCACCTTTCATAGTGAGAATATCAATTATACAAAGGATGTGAGGTGTACAGTAATGTAATTAAATCTCACAGTCTTGGGATAAATGCATTGAAGGTGTTCCCAGCCTAGGTAGCTTTAGCAGGCCTCACTGGCTTCAACATTGCAAACTGAACAAACCACCCACAGTGTTTAACCACCACATGTCATATACCAGCACTGTATGCTGTCTTGTTTGTCACACACTAAAACCTACATACAAATATGCGCATACTAACCTTCACCAACATATATATCTCCACCCTTCACAAACGGTTGCAATATGTCCCCTGCTCTATGCACATAATAGAGATGTGAATATATATAACACATATATATTTCTCCGTATGTGTGTGGCATACACACACAAGGTCCACACTGTTGTAAGTCCCTGGACCTCACAGCTGAACTGTTGGGCCTTGTTGCAACACAAATAGGTGTCACATATGAACACACACTAACATTAGGGGGGTATATATGGTTACAAATGCTAGATAAGCATACTAGACTGCAACAGCAGTTGCCAAAGCTAAGCTACACTTTAATATGACTATCATGCATGTGTTGTTCTGTCACACCCATGTTTATATAATGTCAGCGCTAATCCCCCCGACAGCCATTGGCCAGACTACTGTACAGAACACAGATAACATGGATCAGATATTTGACATTTAATGCTGTGCTACACATTTTACAGGTATGTCCCACTGCCCACAGGTACACACTGTATTGTCCATAGCAGTAGTTAAGCAGAACATCTATGCATAAATAAGTACTGCTGCCACATATGAATGGTTCACATTATGTAGACTATTCTTCAACAACATCTACTACATGTCAATAAATACATATGTGTCACATACCTTTCCTTTGTATGATTTGGTAATATTTCTTTTTCCTTTTCTCTGTCTCTCTGTCTCTCTCTCTCTGTATGTCTCTCTCTCTCTGTCAGTCTCTGCAATAGAGTGATTGAGTTTGTTGGCAGAGATTGCAGCCTGCTTTTGTAGGTATTTGCACATGAGCATGTGATAGCCTCTGCACCATTTAGTGAACACCACTTGCTAATTGCATGCAGCCTGCTGTGTAGTAATTGCAGTAATCACTATCATAGCAACCCAGTACTATAAATTGCTAACTCAGGTAGGCATGGCCCTTTCAGCTTTTCAATATGGAGATCATCCTTGTTTGCTGTGGACATCATTGTTTAAGACAGAAGGTTGATATAGTTCTTATATCAGAAGCCAGGGGTATAACTAAAGATTTATATTTTGTACTCAGACCTAATGTTGCTGCTTCCAGTACCTACTTGTCAGTGTAGAAATGTACTCACCCCTCAAAATGCTACCACAAGATACATGGAAAGATGTACTTTCTTTTCAACTTTTACAATTAACTGCCATACAAAGCTAGTTATTGAGATGTATTCATTTGGCACAAGAATTGTTTGTGAACTGCTATACTGTGAATATTCATTTACTCAGTTCTAAACAGTTTGTGCTTTTTTAGTGTTGACATTAGAACAAGCTGCTCAGAAAAACTGGACACATTTCAGTACTGTGAGTATGCTTACCTACATCCTTGGTAGGCCCTGCACACACAGGTATATTCTACATTTGGGTAGGGGTGCAAAAGTACAGAGAGCGTAAGTATTATTGTGTGGATTTTATCTTGCTGGACTTACAGGGTTGCTGTGTACATGTTAGTTTATCAAGGCAAGTAGTCTGTATGCGTAACTCCCAACTGTGGATTATTCCACATGGTAGCCAGAGAATAGACTGTTATTTTTTGTCTGTGCACCACACATGTCTTTTCAGCAATATAACAATTGTTACAGTTGGTTGCTATCAGTTCATGGCTACATCCATTTGTATTTCAGTGTTGTATTCCTACACAAGGGTATGCTTCCAAAACTCCTTCCAAAGCTAATTGCACAGTGTGTAACAGAAGAAAGGCTGATATGTCTCTGTGCTTCTGCCTCTGCCAGACCTCTCAAACACTCAGGTACATATTTGAACAGACTCAGGGAAAAATAAGGAAAAGGTCAGGGCCACATTTACAATGTTAGTGCCATTAAGTTGAAATATTGAGAGAATCAGAGCATATGAATTAATATACCTTTTCTGAAGTAAAGGAAGTGTCTAACTCTTAATTATTGTCATTATTCATTAAGTGTAATTCACCACCTTTCTGGCCAAAGTCAGTAGTTTTAGGAGGGAGTCAGAGGGACAGAGCTAAAATTTGTGTCAAAATCAAGGACATCCCTGAAATTTAGGGACAGTTGGGAGGTATGGCCTCTGCCCTAAACAGATATGCCAGTGTTTGTCCTGCTGCGATACTGTGGTGGGTTGTAAAGTTATGGTGTAACATTATTTCCTGCTAGAATGACTGCTTCTCTTATCACATTCATGTAATGTAATCCCACAACAACTGTTGGTAAAGATCCACAGAACAAGTTGTGTGGTATGGCATTCCTATTTTTCCTTTACATTCACTCCTTCTGATGCATGATATATTCATTTCAGCACCAACTTCTTGTATATCTACCATGGCTTAGTGGTACTTCATGTTGTGTAGTGTGGGGTTCGAGACTGACAGATTTGTTTTATTTTGCTCCTGAGCAGAACAAGGGCCCTTACATACAGAGTGACTAAGTCACTTTTAAGCAGTTGTAAGGGGGTTTGTGCAGGTTTGCACGATGCTTAGCAATGCTTAGCTAAGCACAAACAAGCGCACACTCGTGCAAACCCACTAACTACTGCTTAATAGTGCTTACTCCTGCTAACCCCATGCTCATTTCTTTGAAAGAAAAGAAAAATGGGGAGATAGGAAAGTGGTGAAAAAGGGACACAAAGAGGGAAAGACAGCATGGAAAGTAGCTCGGGATGTGCAGGATGGTTGTAGGGAAGGTCCATAGCTCCCCATTTCTTTAACAGCTGTGCATATGGAATAAATTTGGAGGTAGATATGAAACCTTCAATCCCTGAGAGAGGACTGAGGACAACAAAGTATGTTGTAATGCCAATTCAATTACATTTTATGTGTGTAAAATGAGCAGCTATGTATGGGGCGTAATTATTTTTTTGGGAGCAGATTGCCCTTTTTTTCAGGTGAGAGTGGAATGTGGGGTAAGTAAGTAGGTATATTTGGGTAGGTAGGTTGGGGAGGTAAACAGACAAGACAAACAAGATGCATACAGGGGTGGTATATGACACGTCTTGGGTGAACACCTTTGATGGGGAGGGATGTTTGGAAATCGCAAGCCCATGAACCCACAGATAGAAACAGTGGGACTGAGGTCCCCACCCATGGGCAGTCACCACTGCACCTTCACAGCCCAGAGGGTGGCTGTACTGGGGGCTGTGTAGGAGGGGCAGGCTGACCCTGGAGTTGCACCACTCATGCCTCAAGCTTACATAGAGGTTCTGCAGCAGAACGTTCAATCTCTGTATGCATCACAGCCAGGACTGTTCAAAGGGTGATAGGTGGCCCTCCTCTGCCCATGCTTGCATGGGGGGCTGAGCCCCATCCCCTGCAGCACTTTCACCCAAAGGTGGCACAGGGCCAATGGAGGAGGAGGTCCCAGCCTGGGCAGCGGACCTGCTGGTGCCAGGTGTCATGGCCAGCTGAGGTGGGACAGGTGGGTCCGCTGGGACCGGCCTTCCCATACGAACTATGTTTTGCAGTGTTTAATAAAGATATGGATTAGTAACAGTCAACAGCATTCCCAATTATTTATAACAGCATGCAGAAGTATTCCCATTAACCCAACACACCAGATTTTCAACAGTTGAAAAGCAAGCATAACACATGCATATATAGAACAATAGTGGACATTACAACAGCATGCAGGTTGAATTGATGGCAACAGGCCACCAATATTGTGGTATTTTAACAGGGCACATGCATAGAAATAAATGCAATTATTTATAAACCAATAGGACATATGTCCCAACAAATGTTTTGAGATTAGACATACCGATTGAGGTGTGGAATTGCATTTTTTATACACATACAGTAGGGTGAAAAAGGATAGCTCTATTAACAACTTATATATCCTTCTAGTTTTCACTACATTCCTATTAACTGCAGTTATATGTCCCTTACATGTATTATTACACTACCCAATGTCCTTATATTGTGCAATTGGATTTTGCTAGACCATTATATACATGAGCTGTATCTTACATACAAACTGTCCAAGATGCAGATGTTACTACTACATATTTTGAGAGTTGCTCACACATACTACTGCTAAGATAGTACACTGACAGCTCTACTTTCATATAATTATCTAGATATGTTCAGTTGAAAGTATCAGTTATATGTTAACAGCTCCCTACATTTCTGGCAGCACACTGACATTTCTGGGGAACAAAATACCAAGCTACTCATGTGCCAGATTAACCTGTACATGCTAGGCATGAACCAACGTTTGAGGGCTGTAAATATGCAGAAAAGCTACTGGCACTCCCTTCATCCATGTTATATGGGCCAATCCAAGTGTGGGTTAACACTGCTTAATACAACAGTACTATTTGTAAAATGCAACAATACCACAACATATCAAAGAAAATGACACAGACGCACTCCAGGAATTATACTTTTATTAAAGGATTATTACACCTTATTTATTGGGTTAAAACACTATTTGAAGGCTCTCTCATTTATTTTATATAACAGTACATGCAGAATAATTACTAACCTGCCTGATGACGCAGCCTTTGCAAACTATCTTCATGGGCTTGCTGATTCATAGCCCGGACACCTGCAGCTGTGAAGTAAATGCAGTGATATTGAGACATACCTATCCATAGTATAGACAAGCATAGCAATTCTTAACTACTTAATACAATGGCTACTTACTCAGTACTGGAGCATTAGGCATCGCACGGGACTCCTGGATCCACTGGTCCAGATGATCCTCCTTATGTCACCTCAGTTCAGAGTAATGGTGCCTGACCTGTTCACCAGTCCAAGGAATGCCAGTGGCACTGGTGAGATCACGAGCTAGTCTGTTTCAGGCCTCTGTTTTATATTGGCTGCCCTGGTACTGGCCCCACAGGAGTCTTTCCTCATGATTGTGGACAAGGAGCCAAACCATTACTTTGGTCTCCTCAATGCCCCAGCGTTGCACTCGAAATCGAGTGCCTTCTACAACACTGGCCATGCTGACTGCAGAAGGGAGCTACAACCAGTTATGGCAAGTATTCCCGCCTATGGAGCTTAAATATGCCTCATTTCCTGCACGTATTTGTGATTGGCCAGTTATGAAAAAACTCAGCTGTAGGCACACCTATTTAGCTGATGTTAGCAATGTTTAATATTCCTTTGATACACATGTGTCTGTTGAAAGTGCATGGATATGAAATGCTGTCAAGGCTTAGTGGTTATGTACTGTGACTATAGTGCACAGTATCCTGAGTTCGAGGCTGTCACTGCTTTTTATTTTCCTACTGGCCAGACCTGAATGGTTAAGGTACAGTAAAGGAGGTGTGGCGATGTTTAGCCGACTTTGCTCAACTTTGCCCGACGTTGCCCAACGTTGCTCGATGTTGCTCGACATTGCCCAACGTTGCGCTGGTTAGCGCAGTGCGCAGCTACTCGCAAATACATTGTATTTGCACTGGTTAGTGCGGTGCGCAGTACACACAAATATTTTGCGCTTGTTAATGCACTGCTCAGCTATGAGCAATTGGTTTTAAATATGCTAAATACTGCTAAAATGTGCTTAGCAGTGCTTTATATTGTTTAAAATAAGTTACTCATGCCTCAGAATCCATAACCATTTCACCTTCATATATATATAATCCATTCACTACTACATATAACATTTCAATGCTTTTTACAAAACTTATACATGATAAATATCAGGAAATATTTTTGCATACAAATTTCCAACACAAAATGGAATGTGCAGTAGTGGGACTCGAACCGGGAATACTTCCTCTTTTGGAGAAGGCTCTTATCACTACGCTATTGCTATTTTGCTTAATTTGCATATGTTTTTCTTATTATCCTCTTCGGTGTCTAAGCTGCTAACTGTAGCTAAGCGGACTCGCTCATGTAACTCGACGCCTCTTGGGTTTTGTCAGTGCAGGGGAATGGATTTTTGGACTGCTCAGCAGTCCGACATGCCCCCTACACTCATCCACGCTTCGTGTAAGCTTTAGAGTTGAGGCAGCATACCCTCATTAATATGTATGGCATGCTGCCGTCATACTCTAAGAATGGCGTTTCCATGTAAGACTAATCTAGTCTTACACGGAATATTAGTAAATTCTGGAGAATTACTTTAAAATGCTTTTCATTGAAACATTCATTTAAACCAGGAAGATTATATGCATTTAGTTTTATTTGCCACTTAAGTTCTTTATATTCAAGCAACAACTTCCAGGGTCACTCCCAGGGTCTTCTCTTTCCATGTCTATACCCATAAATAAAAAATGATGTTCAGGGTAATTCATAACATATCTTGCAAGAGAGTTGTTCACATTCTGCTTCCTAATGTACAGGCAGTGTTCATAAATATGATCATGAAAGTTCCTCTGGGTCTTGCCCACATAGAAACAAAAGCATTTTACACATGTAGCCAAATAGACAATGCCACTTGTGTTACAATCACAATAAAAAGGGGGCTTAATCACCACATTGTTAATTTTAATCTTGTCCCCTACCTGCACAAAATTACATTGCCTACAGAAGCCACATTTATGGGTCCCTGTTTTATTTTTTTTTGAGTACTAAGATGAAGGATACTACTGATCCCTTCTAGGTGCTGTTTAATTGTTCACCCTTTTCTGTAAATGACTTGGGGGCTGGTACCCAAGCCTGTGTACCAATCAAAACAACAAAAATGTTCCAGTTTTTCAATAAGATATTTAAATCTTCAAATTATTATTGTACATGGTTACAAAGGAACAATGAAAATCCCTGTCTAGCAGTGGTTTTGTTCTATTCAAGGTTGATTCATCCTGTCCATAAGTCCTGAGTAGAGGTTTAAACCAACCTTCCCTTCTTTTAACTTCATCTTCTTCATTCACATTAACAATTAAAGTGTCAGGATATCCCCTAGCTAAAAACATATCTGCTAACACCAAAGCCTCTGCCTGTTAGATATCCTCTTCTGTCACCAATCTTATAAGCCTAACATACTGTCCCTTAATAATAGCCTTTTTCTGATATACAGGGTAAAGGTTGTTAAAGTAAAGAATGCTGTTACAATATGTATGTTTTCTGTATATATTACAGTTGAACCTACCGTGTTTATTGTCTTTGGATACTTCTACATCCAAATAATTATTTTTTGTAACAACAAAGGAGGATGTGAATTTTAAAAATGGTGTGATATTATTTAAATATTGCATAAACTTATCAAATTCATGAATATATGAGAGAGACTAGTTTGACAGAAAATAATGAAGTACCTGTACTTACACTAAATTCAGATGGTGACTTTAAAATCTATAATTTTACAGGTACCAACTTTGACTCTGAGTATGCTGACCTTCTTAGTAAGGGCATTAACTTTGTTCCCACAGTGACACCTCCTATTAAGCAATTAATAATTGATTTAAAAATGTATTTAATGCATCTTAACTTAAAGTTATGGTTTAATGACAAACGTAACCAACAAGACTTCAGTGTTATAAAAAAGAGCACTACATTCAACCCCCCCACTTGCCTTACCTTTACTAGTATTTGAGAAAATATGTGAATTTGATATTTGTATGTTATGGCAAGACAGCACAGTTAATACAGAGCTGAATCTTACAGCAGTTGAATACGAGTTGTTGAAGAAATTGTCTAAAAACAAATCTATCAGGGTTATGAAGCCTGATAAGGGGGAGGAGGGGGTTGTTATTATGGAACATAAATGTTATTTAAGTAGAATGTAGGAGTTCTTATTTGATGATGAATATTATGAAGAAACATTATTAAACTCTATAAATATTTCATATTCTAGGATTGATTTAGCACTGCAGGATATGTTGGATCAAGAACAGATTAGAGATGATGAATGGGCATTTTTACAATGTCACCACCCTGTTGTGCCATCAGTTTTCAGGGTGCCAAAAATACATAAAGATTTAAAAAATCCCCCCATGACACCGATTGTTAATGTTTCCAAATTTAAGATTCACCCCATTGCTAAATAAATTGACAACAAATTGAAAAAAGTTCTGGATGAGCTTTTCCATATTTCCAGGGATTCCTGGGACTTTTTACTGAAGCTTAAAAAATTTAAACATGCAAACAACCACGTACTTGCCATGATTGATGTGATAAATTTGTTTAATGTTGTCCCACATGAGGTAGGATTACATTGGTTCCAAGAATTTCTGCTTGAGTTCATGGAATTCAATAATAATGAACTTAATGTATTGGTCAACTTGATGGAACCAGTTCTGAAAAACAACTATGTATTTCTAGATGGCTGATATTTTTTACAAAAGAAAGGTGTGGCTATGGGGGCAGGGTGTGCCTCCATATTTGCAAATATCATCATGATGTATTGGGAAACAAACTTTGTATTTGAACCTTTGACACCACCACCTTTGAAATTTTACTTACATTACCTGGATGATGTTTTATCATATAGAAGCAGACATCTAGTGAATTTGACAAATTTGTTCAATATTTAAATAATACTATACTGTTTTTTAAAATTCACATCGTCTTTTGCTGTTACAAAAATTAATTATTTGGATGTAGAAGTATCCAAAGATGATAATCACGGTAGGTTCAACAGTAATATATACAGGAAACCTACATATTGTAACAGCATTCCTCACTTTAACAGCAGTCACCCTGTACATCAGGAAAAAAGCCATTATTAAGGGACAATATGTTAGGCTTATAAGATTGGTGTCAGAAGAGGATGTCTACCAGGCAGACTCTTCGGTGTTAGCCGTTATGCTTTTGGCTGATATGTTCTGAGTCCAGCACGGTACTCATCTACTTGTATACATTTCTAGATTCACATTTGAATGCTGCATTCTCTGCCTTTTTCTCACAGCAGTGAAAGTTTCTTACTCTACAGACAGCTCCTTCCCGCTTTTATATCATGTATTTTACTTAAAATTGGTTAATGATTCTTCGCTAGAATATTCTGCTTAGGCTGTTTATACAGCTTTGTTGTTTTAAAATGCACAAAGGTATTGTCATGAAATATTCATAAGTTCCCTGTATGTTGCATGTACTTTAAAAAAAAGTCATTGTTCCTTAGTTTTGGCATGTTCTTGTGTCTACTTGCCTCTCTTATAGGTAGTTATTAGGCTTGCAGTACAGGAGCATATCCCAAACTCCTCGTGGTTGCTATGCATTATCAGGGTAAAAAAACTTGCTCAGTGTCATGCAGAAGGCAAATGAGGGCCGAAGGATTCAAACGCTGCACTGCATCACCTACAGCACACAGACTTAACCATCTCTGCCAACTGCCTTCTTCACATGTCTGCACAATAATAGCTTCCTAATGAGCAGCATGCTCAAAGTATCAACGTCTCTGGCCATATCCAGATGTTTCACATCCATCACATTAATAAAGCCTCCATTTCCTCATGTGTGTCACCTTCTTGTATCAGCATCAGTGCTCCCTCAAGTATAGTGCCACATTCTTCTATATCCGAGATCTCCATGTTCTTTCTAAGTTACTGCTCTCTTGAGTCACTGCCTGCTTGGAAATGGCAGGTGTGCTTTGAATTGTATTGCCATATATCCTCATCTTAATGAGCACCTCTTACAACCTTCAATGTTGTTCTTTGTCTACCTCTCATAACCATTTATCTCAGCTTTTAAAGTGTATTGTTTTCTCTGTTGCATTACATGGGAAAAGGTACATTTCTATGGACTGGCCTTATGGCTGTTTTCTTTTGGTAACTGACTGGTTCTGTAACTCACTAGCCTCTATCACAGCTAAGAATAGTTCTGCCATTTCTGTAAATCACATTCATACATAGTTCCATAATCTGCATAAAAATTAAATAAAGTCACTTTAGAACAATAAAAAATAACATCACACATTGCTTCCTATCTAACTTTAAGTTCATAGGTTCATAGGCATGTACTAGTCTAATGACCCTGGGGCCTCTACAACCCTAGCCATAGGAGTACCCTGGCATAGTGCCACCGACCTTAGTTCCCAGTGCCTATGTCAAGTAGAGCTACTGGTGTTATCCCTGGGGTGAATTTTCTGTTTCCCATCAACTCAGCAAGATTTCTCTTGAATAGGCTCAGTGAGGTGCTCTGCTTGACATGTATGAGAGGTCTGTTCCATAGCATGGGCAGTCTCTGGGTTATGAACCTGTCCCTTCAGCATGTTCTGTTAATTGTGGTAATGAGGTTGAGGTCTCTGGAGTGTGTGGTGTGGAAGGACTGGGATTTCTTTAGATGTAGCATTTCTAACAGAGCTGGGCCTGACATGGCTTTGTAAGTCAAGCAGAGATCGCCTCTAAGTAGGCGATATGAGACAGAGAACAGTTGGAGTTTTTTGAGTTTGTCCATATAGGACAAGTTTTTAAGGCCTAGACCCTTCTTTGTGAGGTACTTTTGTGGCCTCTCCAGTTGTTGCAAGTGTCTAGTGAGGTACATGCTGGCCTTTCTAGTTGTTGCAGGTGTCTAGTGAGGTACATACCAAATGGGGCATTGTACTCAATTGGCCTAATGAGGGAAGAGTAGAGGGAGACAATGACCTCTTTATTCCTGGATGCAAAATGCTTAGTAATGAGATATGCCAATTGAAGGACATTCTGACCACTGTGGCAATGTGGTGATCTAAAGAGAGATTGCTGTCAACTTGTGTTCCCAGATCTCTTATAACGTCTTCTGTGTTCAGTGGACTACCATCAATGTGGTAATTCATGGGAAGTGGGTTTTTCCCAAAAGGGATGATGACACATTTTTTGGCATTGAGCTTAAGGCCATGGTTCTGACACCAGTCATTGGTCACAGTGAGGCCATTCTGTAGGATGTCAACATCACTTGGGGAGTTAATAATAGCTCCCAACTTGCAATTGTATGTGAACTTTGTCAGCCAGGGTCCCTTCATGTTGGCCTGGACTTCAGAGAAGTAGATACCCAACAGGACAGGATCCAGGACAGAACCCTGTGGGACTCCACTCATGACTAATCAGCAGTGTGACTTGGAATCAGCTACTTTCATACTGTGGGTTCTATATGTGAGCCAGTTTGCAACCCACCTCATGATATAAAGGTTAATGCAAAGCTTAGTGAGTTTTTCTATGATTCCTGAGTGGGAAAGGGTATCAAAAACCTTGGCCAGATCAAAGTAGGCTGTATGAACCACCTTGACTTCATCCACAGCTCTGTTGACTGACTCAAAGAAGTCAACGAAGTTGACCAGGCATGATCTACACTTCACAAAACCAAACTGTGTGGGATCCAGAGTTTGGAGATTGCCTATATTCTTGTTTATTAGGTCCGTGATGATGAGTTCCATAGCTTTGCATATCAGACTCATCACGCTAATGGGGTGATAGTTCCCAGGGTCTGTAGTCTCTCCTCCTTTGCGGAGAGGGATAACTGTAGCAGTGCACCATTCAGCTGGGATAAAGCCTGAGATGCGGCTGCGATTGAACAGAGCACACAGGTAAGGTGCCAGTTCACTCTGTAGTTCATGTAGAACATGACCACGGATATTGTTAGGTCACATAGAAGCTGTATTCTTGGCCTTGGACAGTGTTGTTTTAACCTGTGCCTGGCAATCTACTGGTATTGTGATTGGTCCTTTGGGGGGGGGTAAAGTTGGCACTGAATCTTTCGGCCAGTATACTGGCAACATCTGTTGACTCAGTATAGGATGTACCATAGTGCAGTAGCTCAGAGCAAATCTGGGTATTGCCATGGAGATTCTTTACATAGCTATAGAAGAGCTTGTGGTTGTTTACTATCTGATGCAATTCTGTTTTCATACCTAGCATTAGAGGATTTGATGAGGGATCTCAACTTTTTGATGAGGCAGATAAGGGAGATTTTTCCAGTCTTGGGACTTCACCTTATTCCGCATCAGTTTCCTCCTTCTGTTGCAGAGTTTGTTTATGGCAGGGGACCACCAGATTGGCTTCCTTTTTATGGAGGAGAGTCTCTTGGTTTTATTGGGTATGGTGAGATCCATGTATTTTTGTACGTGTTCATACAGTGCATTGGTGTATGATTCTGCAGTGATGTAACTATTCTCATTTGCATGGGTGCCGTGAAGTTTGCCACTTCTGTTTTTAGGATCCTAAAGTTAGCTTTGGAGTTTTTCATGGTTGTTACCTGTGTTGGGGGAGTGGGAGGGATGTGGATTTCCAAGGTGATTAATATGTGGTCAGATCTAACCAGGGAGGAGCTGACTAATGGTGTAGAGCAACAGTCGCCAATGTAAGTAATGACCAGTTCAAGGATGTTGCTACCTCTAATGGAGGTAAGAATGAGCTGTTCCAAGGCATTGGAATTAATGAACTCCAGGAAATGTTGGGCGAGTGGATTGGTACATGAGTAGATTACCCAGTTAATGGAGGGGTAGTTGAAGTCGCCTAGTAAGAAAGTGTTAGGTTGGACCCTAATATTCTCCAGGGTGCTTAGTTACTTGGAGTGTGAGTCTTGGGACATGGGTGGGGACCTATAGCAGGCTGCGACCTAAATTCCAGTCTTACCCAATGTTAGCTGCACCTGAAGTATCTCTGATGCATTATGTTGGGCTACCAGTCTGGAGGTGTGCGCATCCTTTACGAGTATGGAGACACCACAACCTTTGGAGCTTCGGTCTAAGTTCTGGGGCCGAAAGTTGTGGAATGAGTTATAGCCTGGTAGTGCAGGGGTGCTTTCTGCTGCCTTGAACCAGGTCTCTTTTACAGCACAAATGTCGATGTTCTCCATTTTAAGGAGTGCCTTGAGCGAGTGCATTTTCGTATTTAGACTTCTAGCGTTGAGCAACATGATCCTCATATTGCATTTGTTTGTAGCAGTTATGGTGGTAATTTGGTCATGGAACACCACCTAAAAAGGCACTATGGGGTGGCAAGAGCCTTGGCCAGTATCCAGAATCCCAGGGGTGACAGATGTAAGCCATCTCTGGCAAAGCATCGAGTTCTGTCAATCATGTCATCCCAGGCAGACAGATACTGGATCTCCTTAGAATGACACCAGAAACTTAGCCAATTGTTGAAATCAGTAATTTTCTGCTTGTACTTGGTATCATTCTGGGTGATGGTAGGATGCTGCTCAGGGCTAGGGTCATACCCTCCTGGGCTACATAATCTGAGAGCTCCTCCATTTTTCTTTTCATGTAGTCCAGGGAGTACGTCTCAGGTCATTCACACCGACATATACAATGACAGAGTCATATTTGTACCTGTTGTTGAGCTATCTGAGTGCATGCATTATGTGTTAGATCCTGGCACCTGACAGGCAGTTGACTCTTACTTTCTCCTTATTCAACCTAGTGTGTGGGACATCAGTGTGCCTCACTATTGAGTCACGTATGACTAGTGTGTTGGGCATGCTGTTTTGCCTTAGGGGCTTTTGTTGAGTGGCACACTGTTTAGGAGAGTTATGTGCCTCGTGATTAGTGTTGTGTTGTGGTGGTCGATTGCGTTTCTGCCTTGGAGTGCTCTGCTGCTTGGGTAGATTTTTTTGAGACTCTCCACAAAGGTGGATGTGTGGTTTGTGTTTTTATGTGAAGACAATGCTGGTGTGTGTATCAGAGGGCTATGTGTTCCATGTGGTGAGTTGCAAATCTTGACTTTCTCCTCTTGACCAACTATTCAGGTCTTGGCTGGAGAGTGCGTGGCTTCCAATTTGAATATATAAGTGCATCTCTCGAAAGTTTGAGTGTTGGAAGGTAAGAGGAGGGGGTTGTCGGTGTACATGAGGCAGTTGCTACATTGCTTCAGGATGCCCAAGTTCACCAGGTTAATAGGA
This sequence comes from Protopterus annectens, assembly GCF_019279795.1. Taxonomy (NCBI): domain Eukaryota; kingdom Metazoa; phylum Chordata; order Ceratodontiformes; family Protopteridae; genus Protopterus; species Protopterus annectens. The sequence goes on from NC_056739.1 coordinate 1,437,900,325, forward strand.
GAGAGCACAGGGAACTGACCTTTAGACATGCCTGATGGGGTGGGCATTGATAATAAGTACTAGATTTGTTTCCTCATAGAACGTTTAGTGCTGGTAGTACCTGTGTGCTACAATAATTGCTAAAAGAAGTCTGGTAATGTGCTAGACTAATTAGCTAGTATAAGTGCAGGAGAGGAGAGAAATAGTAGATCTAAGGGACAAATTAAAGAGCAGGATCTGGCATCACTCAGAAACTTTCAAACAGTCCTGGATACAGCAAGTCTGTTTCTGGACTAGACTAGTTACAGGAAAGGCAGAAAACAAAAGCAAATGCGGGCTTTTAAACCGGAAAGTTGAGAGAGATGGAAAAACTGCCCAAGCAGCCAATAAACTACAATTTCTGGGCCAGGAACCACTCCTCTTGTGGTAGATAGGCTACCTAGTGCTTATGACTCCCACTGATAAGCTAGAAGGCTTCCCTCTAACACAGAAAGGTTTGGGGGGCTCAGAAGCTTACAGTCTTGGACACAGTAAGTCTGTATCTGGACTAGACTAGTTACAGGAAAGGGGGGAAACAAGCACAAACACAGGCTTTTAAGCCAGAAAGTTGACAGAGATGGAAGTAACTGCCCAAAAGACCAATAAAACAGAAATTTGGGCAAAAAACTATTCCTCATGTGTAAGATAGGCTACCTAGTGCTTACCACTCCCACTGATAACCTAGAAGGCTTCCCTCCAGCACAGAAAGGCTTGCAGGCTCAAGAGCTTACAAACAGTCCTGGATACAGCAAATCTGTATCTGGACTAGACTTGTTACAGTAAAAGGGGGAAACAAGCTTAGAATTTTTTTTTTTTTTTTTCAGTAAAGTGGAAAAGGAGAAAGCTGGAACAGAAGTTAATTCAAGATTATGAATCTAAGTGGGTTGGCCTTCTCTCTCTGTTAGGTAGAATGAACTAATGACACTAGACTGGGAGGAGTGTCCCAGATCAAATATACAGTATGGGTGGGCAACTGCAAATCCACCAAGTGTAAGAACAAGACAACAATAGGGAGGGTATGTGTGAAACTATTACAACTACTAGCTGTAGCCACTAAATGAACGTTTTAAACAGATAAAGGAGCAAGGAGACTCTAGAGAATGCTTTTAACTTCAAACAAATCAGTTATATAATACCTGACTAGAACACAAAAACATCAAAAAATGAAAAATGCACAGAAAAGCATGGATAGAGCTCTCACAAACAAAAAATGCAACTCAGTCTGAAAAAGCAGTTTACAGTTAAGTAATTCAGTAAACATGAAATTAGAGTAATGAAACAGTATCTGGCAATGAAAAATATAGTTATAATTGTATAAAACAGTACATAAATGCAGTGAAACAGTAACAAAAAGCTTTATAACAGTGCAAAATGTAGTAGATTAACTGTATAGCACAATTATAAGTGTTACGGAAGTGCAATTCAATGAAATAAGTGTAAGAAATAAATTATCCTGCTCTTGGAATCTTAAGGAATTTTTGTTTAGTCTCAGTAATGAATTACAATCCACAGCCTGGTAAATACAAGCCAAAAAAATAAAGACACCACTGCCAAGTATTGAAACCAGGGCGCTGTGTATTAGAGTCAGAGCAATGTACCACTAGACCAGATTAGCTCTGTGATTTCTTCTTTAAGTCTGTTCCATATGGTCTATAGCAATATTCCTGATCAATCAGGTCTTTTAACTGGTCTTAAAATGACCTAGCTACCTCGTAATCAAATATAGCCCCCCCACATGTCATCTACCATGCCTACATGTCAGTATCACTGTGCTTCTGTGCTGAATGTTACCTAAATAAGGATGATTTTATTGCTATCATTTACATTTGCATTTATATTTATATATGTGTGTGTCTGTTTCTCTCTCTATCTCTCTCTATATATAGCTATGTTTAATATATATCTATAGTTTTATATATACACACATATATATATATATATATATATATATATATATATATGTGTGTGTGTGTGTGTGTGTGTGTGTGTGTGTGTGTGTGTGTTTATATATATATATATATATATATCTATATATATTCGCTATTGAAAGGCCTACTAATCCTTCATATCACTGGAAGATGACCAACTGAAACCTCCACACCTCCATAATAATCAGCAGATAATAGCCTACATTTTAAAATAAACTTGGCCATCTTAGTTTACAGTCTGCAGCCATCTTTCTAAGCATATTTCCAAACCTTTTTTGTCTAATTCTCTTAACTACATAAACCACATTTGCATTCCTTTAGCCAGCACCCCTGTGTCATCTGCCCACTAACTAATTAAGGATGTCTGGAAACATTATTGATTTAAACATGTTTTACATTGCTGTGGTAAGCATGGCATGCAAAGTTTTCAGAGAAAACAACCGGTGGTTTACAAATCTTTCCTCAAACTAAATGTATTTCTATCCAACCTGTAAGTAAGGTTTTTTTCTTTGTACCATAAGTGATTAAGCCAATCAGGAAATACTGAATGCATTGAAAAAAATAAAAAAACTGTCCATGTGGACTGCACTGCATATTGCATGTTTAGTCTAAAGTAGTCAAGCAAGGGTGGAAAGTATTTTACACATATATATGCACACACAGGCATGAGTGCACACACACACACACACACACACACACACACACACACACACACACACACACACACACACAAGTATACATATTTGATACATATTATGAGACACTTTATTTTAGATATACTGCCAACAATGAAGACTGTATGTCTTCACAACTGTGGAGATCGCTCAGATCAGAAGGGCAGCAACTTGGTGATAAATACAAACAAAACCAAACAAATGAAGAATACTGAAAGAATAGCCATTATGAAAGTCTTGGGTAATCTTGTTAATAACCTAGATTTTAAAGAGCTCATAACCAGCTTAATAAAAGAATAGTATAAAACCATGAGCTTTATTATGAAATATATTAAGGCAAGAGTTAGTGAGGTAGTTAAGACTTCATATATTTCGTTACTACCACATTCATGAAGCTTATGAAGAAGTTTACACTATTCAGACACTTTGTGTATACTTTCTGAATTCAACCCTACCACAATGCTTGTGCTGTCTATTCACCCAGAAAGGTTACACTAATTGCACACATAGTATACACTTTGTGATAAACATTATGAGTCCTACCTCTAATCTTTGGAGTCCCTGGTATAAAGATTTATTATCAAAGGTTGAGGTTGTGTAGAGTAAAATAAAAGAAATTAAGAGTCTATCTGGACTTTAGTATATTATCCGCGGTGGTGCAGCGGTAGCGTTGTAGCCTCACAGCAAGAGGTTCTCCTGTTCACTTCTCGGCTGGAGTGCGGGAAGTTCCTTCTGTGTGGAGTCTGCACGTCCTCCCAGTGGCTGGGTGGGCATTCAAAAGACATGTAAATGGATGTGCCTTTGTTGAAGGTTGAACTTCAAGCTGGCACCTTGGTGTTTGTGAAAATCTACTGCCAATCATTACGGACCGGAATTCTGCTGTGGTGACCCCTAACCGGGAAAAGACAAACAAACATATGTTTAGTAAGATAAAATTATATTCAGTATGATATAAAGAAATACAGGCTAACCTTATTCAAGTACTCAAGGATCCAAAATATTCTTTACATATTGGAAAGTCTAAATCTTAGTAAAAATAATAGAACATTTTTGATGGGACTTGTAAAAATGTATTCACAAAATAAGTTTACATATTTGTTCTCAAAGTCAGTAGTTCAGCATTAGAATTTGATACATAACAAAGATAAATAGCAAAGACCAGGAGACCTTTAAAGTAGCCTTAAAGGAATTTGCAGACAGAGGGTGCTTTGAATAGTAGGCAAGCTGTAAGTGAATAACCCCATGCTTTTATAGTATTACTTTGATTTGTAATATATGACAAACCTGTTTAGTAAAGAAGTGGGGCTGAGAATTGGGATGGAATAAATTGTAAGTATAAGAAAATTATTTAGAAGAAAAATCAACAGAAAAAAACTGTGATGAAAAAGAATGGAAAGGGAAAGAAAGGAACGTAAGGCACTTGCAATACCTACAGAGAGGACACAGACTGCTACTTAAACAGGGAAAAACTGAGAGCTTCAGGAGCAGGTAGGTTACATAGGAATTGTATGGTGTGGCAATCTAGGAGGTGTCCATGCTTTTAACGAACAGCTCTTTGACATATGCAAGGGATGTGACAGATATAGGAAGAGCATGTTGATTTCACAAAGCGAAAATGGAGATGACAGGTAGTTGAAAAACTGAACACTTCCTTTGCTAGCAGTGACAAGACTACAACCCGATGGCAATGATTACTTAGACTGTTGGTACTGGCAGAAGAAGTAGGAAGACCAGGAAGCAGAAAGGTAATTGTAATGTACTGTCGTGGTTTATGAATGTAACAGCAGAAATTAGGTAAAATAAAGAAAGAACAGCTGAGTAGCATAGTTAAGCCAGCTTCTGTGGATGATTTTAACAGTATGGGACTTGTTAAGTATTGGTTAGTGCATTCAGTAGTCCTTATCAATGAAACTCTGCTTTATCTAAGAGTCTCTAAGCTGCCACTTCTAGGTATAAAGACACTTTCTATAATATATTCCTTCATAAATTTTAGTACACTGATTTCTGCTCATCCTTCAAACACAGAAGGAATTAAAATATAATCAGCCGGATAAACAATATTATTTGTTTCTATTCATTAGATTAGTGAAGTTGGTATGGAGGCAGCAGTGATCTTCAGTTTTGTTAATCTAGTCTTGAGCTGATGTCTAAAAATATTTCCAAAGTCATACTAAAATAATATGGTCTGTTACTTATTTATAGTATGTTACTTATTTTAGTACATAATGTGAATACACAATACAACAACATGTACCTGTTTTTTTTATTTTCTTAGTTGGTGTTAGAATATTTGACTTGTATCCTTTTATTAAACACAGCCTAAAAGTGAATTGAGTATCTAAAATAATATCACCTTAGCACTCATAAATAAATAATAATTATTTGTGATTGGATGTATGAGCTAGTTCATAACAGAATTGTGTTTGTTTCTTCAAGGGAAGGATGACTATAGGTAGATCATTTTCATTTTCCAGAACACAGATGCAAATTCAAGCAAATAAAATAAACAACAAAGTAATTTGGTATGCACTGTTCAATAACAATATTTCCTACTCTGGGCTTGAAATTCATAGGATCATAGGAGGTTACTAGGCTAATGGCTCTAGGGCCCTTACAAGCCTAGCCTAGTACAACCCCTGTTTCTAAGAATATCAAGGTATTATGTGGAACTAAGTCAACAGCTACTGTCCCTGTCCAAGAGGGACAGAGATGAAATTCCAGGGGTGATTCTGTGGTTTCCCAACCAATCATACAAATTACACCTACGTATGGTCAACGAGTGGTTCTATTTCACCTGAAATGGAAGTTTGTTCCAGAGAAGCGGTAACCTCTGTTAGACATATCTGTATCTCCAGCAAGTTTTGTTGATGTTACATATTAGGTTGAGGTCGCTAGAGCAAGTGCATTTTATACCATTTGGTTTATGAATGTGCAGCATTTCTATTGGAGCAGGATCTGAGATTGCTTTATATGCAAGGCAGAGGTCACCTCTGAGCAGTGTATAAGACACAGAGTATAGTGACGGGGATTTAAGTCTGTCAACATATGACATATGCTGAAGACCCTGAATTTTCTTTGTAGGAAACCTTTGAGGTATTTCCAGTTGCTGCAGGCGCATGGTAAGATAAATACCAAAGGTAGCATTGCACTCTATAGTTGGCCTGATGCGTGAGGACTACAGGGGGGTTATAACCTCTTTTGTTCTGGATGCAATGCCCTTACATATGAGCTGGGTGATGTAGAAAGCCTTTCTTGCCATTGTGGAGTGGTGGTTGTCAAAGGAAAGGTTGCTGTCAACCTGTGCACCCAAATCTCTCATCATTGACTGTGTGCTTAGGGTTTTTTTATTAGTGTAGCAATCTGCAGGGACATTACCCTTGCTGAAGGGATAATGCATTTTATTGCATTGAGTTTTAGCCCATGACTTTGGCACCATTTGTTTGTATGTGTAAGTCCCTTTTGTATGATGTTGACATCATTTTGGGACTCGATGACTGCACCCAGTTTGCAATCATCAGCAAACTTCGTCAGTCACAGGCCTTTTGTTTTAGCCTTTATACCCAACAAGTAGATTACAAACAATAAGGGGTCCCAGCACCAATCTCTGTGCAACACCACTGGTTACAGGTCTGCTGGCTGAGGTAGAATCACCTATTTTGACTGTGTGCATTCTATCGGAGACCCATTTTGCCACCCACCTGACAATATATGTTTTGATGTCCAACTGGGTGAGTTTATCAATGATGTCTGAGTGGGAAATAGTGTCAAAGGCCTTAACTAGGTCCAGGTAGGTCATATGCATGTATTTGCCTTCACCCAGGGATTTGGTGGCTGTCTCAAAGAAGACCACCAAGTTCAAGAAGCAGGATCTCCCTTTAACAAAACCAAACTGAGTCAGGTCAAGCATTTAGAGGTCTCTTACATTTTTGTTGATAAGTTCCATGATTATTCTTTCCATAGCCTTGCATATTAGGCTGGTCAGGTGTATGGGTCTATAGTTCCCAGGGTCAGTGGAGGCACCTCCTTTATGTAAAAGGATGACAGTTGTTTTCCATTCAGCAGGTATAAAACCAGTGCTTAGACTGTAGTTAAAAAGAGTACCCAGTGTTGAGGTAGTTCTTGTTTAATCTATTTAGAATGCAGCATGAGATATTATTTGGTCCCACAGAGGCTGTGTTTTGGCTTTGGAGAGAGTGTTTACAACCTGCTCCTCGGAGGCACTAGGTGGAGGGTAGGTGGTAGAGATGCTTTTCAGGATATGTGTCAGGGATGGGAGGGAGACATTTTCAATGAACTTTCAACTAGCAGGTTGGCTATTTCTGCAGGTTTAGAATATGTAATGCCATTAACAACCAGTTCTGCACAGATATGGGATTTTCCTTAACGAAGGTGGATAATTTGGATTCATAGTTAGCTTTAGAATGCCTTACGATGTGTTTTATTTCCTTTATTAAGCAAAGGAATGAATGCTTCCAATTCAGAGACTTCTTCCTGCTCTTGGACAGCAATTTCTTTCTCTTATTGTATAACTAGCTAATGATGGATGTCCACCAGGCAGGCTTGTTCTTTCTTGAGAATCTTGTTTTGGTCCTATCAGGTAAGGCTGAGTCAATACATTTGTATAGATGCTTATACAAGGCATTGATGCAAATCCTAGTATAGGTGTTCATGCCATCAGTGAGGGCAGAGGTTATGAAGCTATTAATGCCATCATGTATAAGGTTGGAATTGGCTTTGTAAAAGTTTTTTAGTCTAGTTGCTGCTAATGGGAGTTCAGATGTTATTGTTACTTGTAATGAGACCGATTTATGATCAGACCTCACTAGGGAAGGCCGCACGCATAGAGTGGTGCAACGATCACCCATGTTAGTGAGCACCAGATCCAGAATGTTTGGGTCTCTTGTGGGGGTGTCAGCCATGTGGTCCAGGGCACTGGAGTTAATGAAGTCCAAGAACCTTTGGGCAAGTGTGTTAGTACATGTATAATTTACCCAAGTCCATGGATGGGTAGTTAAAGCCACCTAAAACTAGGGTGTTTGTTTGTATCTTGAGTGATTCAAGTAAATCCAAGTATGCAGTGTGGGCATCCTGGTTCATGGAGGAGGTCCTATAACTGGCCATAACTTGGAGAGGGGTCTTATCTGCAGTCAGCTGAACCTGGATTAGTTCAAGGGAATCATTTTGTTTAACCAGTCTACAGGTATATTTATCTTTGATGAATATTGATACTCCACCTCCTTTAGTTCTTGCAATTTCATTTGTGGTATGAATGTGTAGAAGGCATTGCAATCTAATATGGCCAGGGATCGTTCCACAGCCTTAAACCAAGTCTTTGTAACTGCACAGATGTCACTATCTTGTAAGGTAAGGGCAGCTTCCAGTGAGTGCAGTTTTAGGTTTAGACTCCTAGCATTTAGCACCATAACCTTGAGTCTACTTTTTGAAGATATTTTTATGTCAGGAATGTTGTTGTTGTGACATTGCCAAAAAAAAGGCACTATGGAGGAGGCAAGAGTCTTAGGCAGTAACCAAAATCCCAGAAGTGACAGATGAAGACCATCTATGGCAAACCAGTGTGGTCTACCTACCATGTTATCCCAGGCTGATAGGTAATGGATCCCCTTAGAATGACACCAGAAAAAAAGCCAATAGTTAAGTTAATCATTTTTTGTTTATATGGTGGTATCATCTTAGGTGAAGGTAATATGCTGCTCAAGACTAGGGACATACCTGCCTGTGACACATATTCATAGAGCTCAGTCATGTCTGTCTTCATATAGTCCAGTGAAGTACATCTCAAGTCATTCACACCAACATGAACTATGACAGAGTCATAACAGTACTTGTTGTGAAGAGACCTGAGTGCATGTGCATGTTGATCTGGCAGATCCTGGTACCCGATAGTCAGCTGATGGTAAACTTTTCCTTGTCCAACCTGGTGAATGGGGCATCTGTGTGTCTCACTATGGAGTTGCCTATGACCAAACAATTTGGTTTAGATGTGCTTTGCTTTAGTGGCATGTTTGGTGAGACACTTGTGCTTATGGTTTTATGTGTATTTAGTGTTGTATGTACCGAATTAGGTGTAGCATGTTTGTGTTTTGGAGGTCTCTGGTGTCTAGGCAAATTTCTGGTGAGTACCTCCACATATGATGGTTTATGTGTTGAGAGTGTGGTTTGTGCAGGAGGTGTAGTATGTGGGTTGATAACCTGTTCAGTGTCACTGTTCTGTGAGCAAGAGAGCAAGAATTCCAAGCTCTTAGTGTATATGCATCTCTCACAAATTGAGCTTGTGTGCTTTAGGAGTAGTCGGTTGTCAGTGTACATGAGGCAATTGCTACACTGCCTCAGGACACCCATGTCAATCAGGCTGGCAGGAAAAATGAAGGAGAACTGACCATCCATAATACTAGGTGTCAATGTTCTTACTTTAATGAGGAAGGATGTGGTTTAATTGGGGGCTTAATGCTGGGTCTATACTAATGGGGCTTTCAAGGGGTACAAGACTATTAGGGATTAGGAGATTTAAGTTAAAATGGCAGATGCTATAGAATGCCCAGCTGAGGTGCTCTCTGAACAGCTAAGCACAATTTAATGGGTTCATCAGTTGGAGCATGGGCAGTTTCTAAGGGAAATTTAAATCTACTTTTGTTTTTACTTCTATAACCACCGATAGTTACTTCCACTGCAAGGTGCAGTGCGAAGGTACACTATGCACTAACAGATGCCTCAAATTGCTCAGGAGAAGATAGCAGAGCAGTGGCAGGTCATCAAACTCTGTGGAGCTGTGTTACAGGTGCAAACCCATGCAAGTGCAGGGCTTATATAGCAACTGTGTGAAACCTTTTTTAAAACAAGTTAAGCAATTTTTAAACAAGCTGGCCAATACAAATGCTCAGTAAGGAGCCTTATTCCAACAATCTCCAACTCAGATGGATCCTTTGTACACTCTTCTACCACAAGGCTGCAGGGGGCCCTCTTAATGTAAGATGGCTGGTTTTAGTGCTCAGAAAATGCCAAAGCAAATCTGAATCTAGCCTGTACTATAAAATACACAAGCACTAGAAAATACAAAGTGCAGAAAAGTAGTCTCAAACAACAAACAGTTGAATCTGTGAAAGAGAAAACAGTTAAAACAGATAAAAACAGTTAAAAGTGGGTAGAAATTCAGTAATACATAGTTTAAAAGTACAGTGAATAAAAATACTTATTTTTTTTCTGTAGATTTCAAAGGATGTCTTGGATTTCATTTGTTCCAAATAAAAACTTATAGGAGTCTTTGATAATGTAACAGCAATATATAAAAGCTGGAAAATGCTTTGTACTCAGATCTTAAAATATATAGATTTTAACAGAAATTCTCATTTCTCCTTTAAGAAAACACTTGGAAAACACTGTAGCTATAGCTTTTGCATTTTAAGTCTTAGCTTTAAGAAGTACATGAGGACTGTGTCTTTACAGAGAAAGTGGAGACACAAAAGGATGCAGGCAACAAGTATGATGCAATTACAACTAAACTACAAGTAGTAGGCAAATAAAATTATCCTCAAAGATGACAAAAAGTGATGGTAATACAATCAACATAAGGTACTGTTAATAACCTATCCAAAGAGAGCATAATCTCAAGAACATTTCTGCTCATGTACAAAACCCACCAGCTATTTGTATAGAACAAAATTCATCAAAACTAGCATACTGATAATCATTGCATACATTACCCTATCATCCTAATGCTAATCTTAATCAGTCCTCTCTGCAGGGAAAGAGAGGCATACTTGAGTGAACTGTTCCTTTATTAGCTTTAAGTGCTTAGATCACCAGGGTGCCCAGATGGAACTGGGTAGCAGGAAAAGTAGCCAGTGGAGGGTTACAAATGCTGTTAGACACAACTGTATACCATCTTTACTTAGCTTGCAAATAAGCTCACTTTGTTTTTGCTCTATATTTTTGCTTGTTATATATCCACAGCAGACCACAAATAGGAAAAAAGATAGGGGGGCACGTCAGGTAATCTACATATATTTGGATCAATATCGCTACAGATTTCATTACCCAACACACCATCATTTATTAAAAATAAAGACTTTATTGTAATTGATGATCATTGCAGAATCTCCATTTCCATCCATACAATCTTGTGTATCGCTGACTAGGGAACAATTTGCTTAAGGGACTGGAGGACACCAGTTCTGCCTACAGCTACAAACCATTAATCATATCAAAAATGCTGCAGTTTATAAATCCCATATTGGCAAGATGGGAGGCTAATTGTTGTTCACTTTTGTGCTTTAGTAGTGCTGCATAGCTCTCTAATGATTTAGAAACAATGAAGTTTTACCCAGAGCAAAAATCTGCTACCGACTCATTTGCATGTGTTTGAGTCATACACTTAATAAGTTGTTGACCGCAGCTGTTAGCTGAGATATATAAGTATCCTGGGTTTTTTTTCGATTATTTATACAGATTATTGTTTTTAACAATTAATATATAGCACTTTTATTGTCTGCTTTTTAGTCTTCGAGTGTATTTTATTGCTATTAACTAATCTGCACAAGTAACTGATTTGTCTGCAGTTAAAAGCATTCTGTATCTTTACAAATCTTTATCTGTTTGTGCTAGGGTTGCCACCTTCGTTCACGGCTAAAACCGGAGCCACGCCACGCCCCTCGCATCACCAGTAACCCCGCCCACCCCACCCCCTCTCCCGCCAACATACCGCCTATTTTGTGATGTCACGACAGCATCACTCAACGGGAACGCCCTCTTTTTTTGTTCCCGCCGCCTGCTTTTGGCTGATTTGCTATGCTTTTCTGTAAAAAAAGCATAGTAAATCAGCCGATCAACGGGAACACCCTCTTTTTTCACTCCCGCTGCCTGATTTTGGCTGATTTGCTATGCTTTTCTGTAAGAAAAGCATAGTAAATCAGCTGATTTACAAACTCCGATAGTCTGTTTCCTTTTTGAAACAGAATACCGGAGTTTGTACAGTGTTTTCCGGACTACTGGAGAATCAGTTTGATTTCCTGATAGTCCGGAAAAAAAACGGAGGGGTGGCAAGCCTAGTTTGTGCTTTCTCTAGTGCTACTGTCTGTAAGCTATTGTTTCTAGCTGAAGCCTCTTTAACTTTGCTAGATTGTGTTAATAGTCTGCTGAGTGGGAGCTGGTTCTTTTGTGTTCTTGTAAAAAAAAAAGTTGTTCTTCTGGTATTTAAGCCCTAACTTTGATAGAGTTTCTGTCTATACACACTGAGCAGAGTGGATAAGTTGTTGACCGCAGCTTTTAGCTGAGATATATAAGTATCCTGTTTTTTTTCAATTATTTATACAGATTATTGTTTTTAACAATTAATATATAGCACTTTTATTGTCTGCTTTTTAGTCTTCTAGTGTATTTTATTGCTATTAACTAATCTGCACAAGTAACTGATTTGTCTGCAGTTAAAAGCATTCTGTATCTTTACAAATCTTTATCTGTTTGTGCTTTCTCTAGTGCTACTGTCTGTAGGCTATTGTCCTCACCCTCCCTCCCAGTTGATGTCTGGCTCTTATACTTGGTGGCTTTGCAGTTGCTTGCCCCTACTGTAAATCTGATCTGTGACACTCCTCCCAGTCTAGTGTCATTAGCTCATTGCCTTAATATTGCTACAACGCAAGTGCTCTAGGTTGCACTGCATCTGAAGTGTTTGTGTGTTTTAGCTGCTTTTCTGTATATATAGACTTCTGTTTCTTTAACTAAATAAGCTCTGCAAAGTTGTTTTATTGCATTCCTGTCTGTATTTCTGAGTTTTTTGCACTTTTAAAGTTTGTTTTTGCTTAGTTTAACTGGTAGGCTAGACACTCAAGTGTGCTAGCTGAATTAAAGCATTTACTGTGTTTCTGTACCTAATTTCTGCTATTTTGTAAAAAAAAAAAAAAAAAATCCTTGTTTCCCGCCTTTACTGAACTAGAATAGTCCAGTCTTCAGGTATTGCTGATCTCTGGGCTGTGTCATAGTTCCTGTGTTGCCCATATCCTTATTTGGATAGGAGGAAGCTTCTTTGTTCACCAGTGAGAGTGGGGAGCTCTGAGCAGCCTATCTGTCCCTTGAGGAGTGGTTCCAGCCCAGTGACCTGTAGCGTATTGGCCGTTTTGGGCCATTTCCTATCTCTTTCTAACCCCCTGCTTTAAAGCCAGCTTTAGCGTGCTTTTGTGCTTGTAATTTAAAGTTTGTCCTGTTTGTTGCATTTACCTGTTGAGGCTACACACTCAAGTGTGCTAGCCTGTGTTACATATTTATTGCATTTTTCTGCTATTTGTTGCAAAAAAGAAAAAACATTATCCTTGTTTCCCATCTTTCCTGACCTAGAGTAGGCCAAATGCAGGCTTTGCTGTATTCTGGACTTTTGGAAAGTTCCTGTGTTGCCCATTTCCTTTCTTGGATAAAGGGAGGCTTCTTTGTTCACCAGTGGCAGTGGGGAGCTTGGAGCAGCCTATCTATCCCTGGAGGAGTGTTCCCAGCACAAGAATCTGGTAGTCTGTTTTTTGTAAAAAAGAAAAAAAAAGGTATCCTTGTTTCGCATCTTTCCTGACCTAGAGTAGTCCAAATACAGGCTTTGCTGTATTCTGGACATTTGGAAGGTTTCTGTGTTGGCCATTTCCTTTCTTGGATAAAGGGAGGCTTCTTTGTTCACCAGTGGCAGTGGGGAGCTTGGGGCAGCCTATCTATCGCTGGAGGAGTGTTCCTAGCACAAGAATCTGGTAGTCTATTGGCCATTTTGGGCCAATTTTTAGCTCTTTCAAGTCCCCCTGTATAAAACCCACTTTGGCGCGTTTTTTGCGCTTGTTACTACTCAGCCAAGCTCCTTGTGGTCCTGCAGAGTGTTGCTAGCAGCAGAGAGGCTAAAAGAGTGACTGCTAACCTGATAAAAGTGTTTGTTTTCCTGCTACTATGAGGGTGACTGTCCAATCTAGCTAAACTGCAAGTATTTCTGCTTCTTGAACTGTTTTAAACTGTTTAAAGTTGTTTTTGAACCTGCACTTTTAAAGTTTGTCCTGTTTGTTGCTTTTACCTGTTGAGGCTACACACTCAAGTGCGCTAGCCTGTGTTACATATTTATTGCATTTTCCTGTTGTTTGTTGCAAAAAAAAATGATCCTTGTTTCCCATCTTTCCTGACCTAGAGTAGTCAAAATACAGGCTTTGCTGTATTCTGGACTTTTGGAAAGTTCCTGTGTTGCCCATTTCCTTTCTTGGATAAAGGGAGGCTTCTTTGTTCACCAGTGGCAGTGGGGAGCTTGGAGTAGCCTATCTATTCCTGGAGGAGTGTTCCCAGCACAAGAATCTGGTAGTCTATCATCCGTTTTGGGCCAATTTCTAGCTCTTTCAAGTCCCCCTGTATAAAACCCGCTTTAGCATGGCTTTGTGCAATTTTTGCGCATAGTGCAGCATCGGGCAGCGCCGCTTAATTGGGTTTAAACCATTCTCGGCTCCACAAAGTCTGCTCTTCACTTTTTCCCTTAGAACTGATTTAGTTCTCATAATAAACAACCTATTCCCATTCTAAAGCCTGGCACTTGCTCACTAAAGCAATTATATAAGTCACCACTAAAAAATTAAAAGCACTACACCCTCACAAACTCCCCTTGAGTACTTTGTTCCCCATTGGCCCTTTTTTTCAATTATAAAGGAATTCCCAATACTATTCTAGCATGTCCAAAGGTCAGGTGTCAATCTCCTCTCCAGTCCATCTGGTGAATCTGGGAATCTTGAGGCAATGTTACAACTGCCTCATGTACATAGTCAACCCTCTCCTCCTCCCAACAAATTCCAACACATGTGAGAGATGCAACCATATAGCCAAACCGGAGGCTAAGCTCTCTCAACTCAGTACTGGTGTAACCAGTCAGGAGGAGAAGGAAACCACACTCACTACAATTCCAGTCTCACATAGACCTACCACGACAGCAAACCAAACACATAAACACACAAAAACATACTCGGAGGCTCTAAATAAAAATATGCCTAAGCAGCAGAGACCTCCAAAGCAGACACCCAAGCAACTGCTACTCCAAAACAAAACACATGCAACACATAGCTCACAAAGCCAGTATGCCGAACAGTCACAGCCCTTAAGGCTAAACAACACAACTGATACACTTGTAATAGGTGACTCTATTGTCAGGCACACTGACGACCCGCTCACCAGGCAGAACAAGGAGAAGGTCACGGTGAGCTGCCTGTTGGGCGCTAGGATCTGCCACATAACACAAGCACTCAGGTCACTCCAAGGCAAGTAAAAATATGACTCAGTCATTGTCCATGCTGGTGTGAATGACCTGAGACGTACCTCCCTGGACTACATGAAAAGAGACATAGAGGAGCTCTCTGAGCATGTAGCTCAGGCCGGTATGACCCTGAACTTGAGTAGCATCTTACCCTCACCAAGAATGATGCCACAATATGAAGACAAGATGATCAATTTTAACAATTGGCTTAAGTATTGGTGTCATTCAAAGGGGATCCAATGCCTGTCTGCCTGGGATGACATGCTCGACAAGCCACAATGCTTTGCTAGGGACGGCTTGCACCTGTCACCCTTGGGCTTTCGGATATTGGCAAAGGCTCTTGCCACCCCACAGTGCCTTTTTTAGGCAAGGCTCAAAAGACAAACCCACCTCCATAGGTATCACAAGGGATAAGAAACTAAGAGTAGTGCTACTCAATGCCAGAAGTCTAAACCTCAAGATGCTCGCACTCGAAACTCTCCTTAGCATGGAGAACATCGATATCTGTGCAGTAACAGAAACCTGGTTCAAGGCTCCCGAGAGCACCCCAGCACTACCAGGTTATACCTCATACCATGTTTTTTGGCCTAAAAACTTGGACCAAACCTCAAAAGGAGGGGGAGTATCAATATTCGTCAAAGATACCCACACCTCCAGGTTGGTGGCACAGCACGAAGCATCAGAGACTATCCATGTGCAACTAACAGTGGGTAAAACTGCCTTCCAGTTTATAGCCTGCTACAGACCACCATCCCAAACCCAGGAACCACACTCTGCCTTCCTGAGAACACTGAAAATATGAAGGTCTCTCCAAACACCATTATATTGGGCGACTTCAACTACCCTAACATAGACTGGGAGCATTACTCTAACTCCAACACCCTAGCCCAAAGGTTCCTAGAATTTATAAACTCAAATGCTATGGAACAACTTGTTGCCACTCCCACAAGAGGGGAAAACATACTGGACCTGATAATCACAAACATGGGGACTCTATGCTCCAGACCAGAAGTGTATCCCTCACTGGTAAGATCAGACCATAAACTAATCTCACTAGATATTCACATCCAGACCCCAGACCCTGCCCAGAAAACTACAGTGAAAAATTTCTCTAAAGCAAATTTCACACTCCTCAAAACCAAGGTGGAATCCTTCAAAGCCCCCAGGCCTGTGGAAAATATGGCCCAGACCGCAAAATCCTTTATAAACGCATTCTATGAACACCTTCAGGAATGCATGGATCATTCAATCCCAAATAAAACCAAGACCCAATCCTCCAAAGTTAGGCGTCCTGTCTGGTGGACCCCAGCCATAAACAAACTATACAATAGAAGGAGGAAGCTACTACATGATAGAGCAAAATCTCAAAAAGGGAAGGCATCTCTGATCAACATTAGCAAAAATTTACGGGCACTCATAAAATCGTCTAAGGCCAGCTTCGAGAGAAAAATTGCACAGGACACTAAGGATAATGACAAGGCTTTCTTTAGTTATGTTAGGAACCTGGGTGGGAATTCCCAGATATGCTCAGAATTAGTCCAAAATGACAAAAAATACACCAAACCCACAGACATTGCCAACATCCTAGCTGACAGGTTCAGCGCAAACTTCTCCCCCCCTTCCCCACCTAAAGGGCAAATATCTATCCCAGCAGAGTGCTGCCCCCCTGACATCTCAGATGCTCAGGTAAGAGCCACCCTCTCCAAAGCAAAAAACATAGAATCAATGGGACCAGTGTCCTGGGCTGTGTCCTACATGAACTCCAAGAAGAACTAAACCCAAACATAAAACTACTGTTCAGTCTCAGCCTTACTGCAGGATATGTACCCAAAGAGTGGCGTACAGCAACAGTGGTCCCTCCCCACAAAGGTGGTGCCTCAATGGATCCTGGAAACTATCGCCCCATAAGCTTGACTAGCTTGGTCTGCAAAGCTATGGAAAGGATCATCATGGACC
>NC_056739.1:1437922162-1437947162 GCF_019279795.1 Protopterus annectens
ACATTGATATCCCTTTAGAATTAGAGGGACCGAGGAGGTCCGAGAGAATACAGAATTTATATTCACATCCGACATATGCGCAAGTCACAAATAATTGCACCTTGAGACATTAACAGAAGGTACACTTACCACTAATAATAATACCTTGATTAATAATGATGTTACTAATAATGATAGTACCATACAGAATGACCAAAATTGTTTGGACAACGAATATTACATGGACCAAGAGAACATAGAAACTACTGTTGTACTTAACATGTGTACAAATAAACAGTTAATACCCTTTGAGCTTTTTTTTAGTCTGAACGACAATACTGAGGAGCACAACAGGGCCTATGATGCCACAGAATCAAATAGAGATAAAATTATAGTTAGTCAGCCTGATAGTGAATTTTTTATTTACAATTATACTGACATGAATATAGAAGACAGGCATTTTTCTTTGTTTAAAAAGGGATTCACCTTTGTGCCGACTAGGAAGACAGATATGGCAGAAGTAATCTTGGATATAAAATTGTTCACTAGGAAATTAAATTTAGAATTTTTGACCAGTTCCAATAACAACTCCGATGGCAATACTGTAATTACTACCACTAGACATCTTGATGTTTTGACTAGAAGAAGTACTTATAACCCCCCCCCACCCTACAGAGTGACATCCACAACTTTGAAAATGTGGTGATAAATGAGGTCTAAACTTTGATCCACAACAGACATATACATGGTAAATCAAATCTTAATACAGAAGAAAAACTAACTTTGGATGAAATTAAACACCAACACCCAGATATCAGGATTATGAAACCTGACAAAGGGGGTGGGGTGGTACTAATGAACAATTGGTTGTATAGAGCAAAAATGATGGAAATTTTAAATGGGCATGGTAGGTATACAATTATTTCTAAAAATAAATTGAATATAGCCTATCACAAGATTGACATGACCATAGAAGACAATTTAATGCACGATTTAATTGATGAAAGACTTTACAGATTTTTCAAAGTAGAAAAGCCGTTCTTATCTACTATGTTTGGTATTCCTAAGACACATAAGAGTATAGAGGATCCACCATTGAGACCTATTGTGACATCTGAAGGCTCTAAAATGCAACCTTTAGCTTTTTACATAGACACAAAATTAAAACCTTTCTACAAATTATATACACACATTTTAATTGATTCTTGGGATCTACTAAAGAAACTAAACCAATTGTCCTTTCAAAATGATTATTCATTTTTGACTATAGATGTTAAAGATCTTTTCTCTGTGATTCCGCATGGCACAGGACTTGAATGGTTTGAACACGTTAACTGAATTCAAATTTTTGAATAACAATGAATTTAGACTAATTCTGGAAAACATAGAATCGGTCTTAAAAAACAATTTCATTTATTTCCAAGATGACATTTACAAACAAATGGATGGTGTGGCAATGGGGGCAGCATGTGCCCCCATTTTTGCCAACATTGTTATGTTATTCTGGGAATTACATTTTGTTTTTAACTCATCATTTATGGTCAACATAGTCAAATATTATCATTTTTTGGATGACATATTGATTGTGTGGAGAGGTACATATGATGAGGCTTTGAATGCCCTGGATTATTTTAATGGTTCTACCACTTTTCTTCAATTTACACATGAATTTAATATGGATGAAATACATTTTTGGATCTAACTATTAAGAAGGATTATACAAACAAAATACTTGTATCTAGTATATACAGAAAAGCATGTTTTTCGAACTCTTACCTCCACTATTACAGCAATCATCCCCCATTACAGAAGAGAAACATCATTAAGGGACAAATGGTCAGAGTGGCCCGGATGACTACAAGATACAGTGATTTGATTACTAAATTAGATTATGTACATAAATTAGTCTTAGAGAGGGGCTACCCTGAATCCATTATTATCCCCTTAAAACAGGAGGTTATTAAGGGATGGGGGGACTAAATATATCCCTTTACTTAATACGGAGGTTAGAATTGACTACAATACTCCAGAAGTTAATTTAAACTCTAATATTCAAGTAGTTTCCAATAAGTTTCTAGATACACCTTTTTTTGTTACAACATATAATGCCAATACTAATTTAATAAGAAAAGCCATCAACAAGACATGGGACATTTTTAAAAGTATGCCTAATAACTTAGGTATATTTGACAGGCACTTATGCTACAGTTTTAGAAGGGGGCCAAACCTCAAAACTATTTTTGAGATGAATAATCAAGAGATGGACATTAAGAAAAAAGGTACATTCCGATGTGGGAGATGCCCCCAATGTACATTTATTGCCAATACATAGGAAATATTACTACCCACTATTTCAGTTACACTAAGAGGGAAACATTATTGTACATGTTATACTAGTGGAGTAGTATATTTGGCCTACTGTACTTCATGTTGGGGTTATTATGTGGGCAAGACAGAAAGACATCTACATCGGAGAGATTATGAACATATGTACGACATCAATAGGAAGAAGGAAACCAATGCACTATACCGGCACACACAAATTTGCAAGGAGGCAAATTTAAAATTTTGGGTCCTGGAAAAGTTGCCCAAATACAACAGAGGAGGGGACTGGGAAAACCAGCTTAGTTATAGGGAACTTATCTGGCAATTGAGGCTGGACTCCAACACACCCCAGGATTGAATGACCATGTATCACTTTTACCGGCCCTAAAACTAAGAGCCAACAAAATTAAAAGAAAAAGCATAAGATAAAACAACTAAAGGAGAGTTTCTTTAAAAAGAACAACAGTGAATATTATTTATCACAGTTTTTTAATTTAATTTTTACCCATGTAATATAACAATTTAATGTGTAATGTTCAACACCAACACTATATATATATATATATATATATATATATATATATATATATATATATATATACTTTCATGTATAAAAAATAAATATCATTTACAGATACATACACACTTAGTAAATCAAACTGACTGTTTTGTTTTATACGCAATTTACAAGGCATCACTTTTTAACCTCAATTTTACATTTTTTTTTGTTTAATAAAGTCCTTTTGAGGACATTAAGTGGTTTGTAGTATATATATTTTTCTTGTTGTTGGATTATTTTATCTTAAACACCTGGCACATGTATTGAACTATTTGTATTGAATTATTTAAATTGATTTATTATTGGTTATTTATGCTGCCTTTTATACAAATGTATTACATGTATACATTTGTTGAATGGACAAAGTTATTTCAGTTATTACACTGTTTCTTTAAATGTATGTCCTTGGAATTAAGGATTTAATTGAGTCAATTAACCTCATGGTATATATGTGAGTTTGTAACAATGGCAGTTTATTCTGATGAAGTTTCCATTTTGTGGAAATGAAAGTGCTTAATAAATTCTTTGTACTTCGCCATTAAATTCTTTGGTGGTTTGAACATTATTTGGACTGAAGAGTCTGCTTAACATCTGTTTATCTACTTCAAGTGTTTTGTGGGACAGCCTTCATTGATTCCTGTGCAACGGAGATACATTGTTGTTGTTTTTTTACTAGTATATACCTTATCTCCGTTCTCCCATTGTGTATTTTTTATTTGTATGATTGTGTGTGATTTCATGATAAACTTCCTATCCATGATATTTAGAGCCATAAGCAGCAGTGCTTGCTACCCGGCAGTGTAAACCTTAGCTCAAAATGATTGTCACTGCTGATGTGACACCCTGACCCCATGTGCAAAATGGGAAAGAGGTTGAGGATGAATCGATTTTATCACAACTCAAAATCTGAAGTGTACACATAAGTGGTTATAAATGCTCGGTGTGGGCTGTCTGTTGATGAAAGCAACTAGGCATCGTGCTGTATGCTGAGGTTAATCAGTCACCAGTCCGCTTTTGCTAGACAAGTATAATACCTTAGTGTGAAGTAAGATGGAGTATTTTATTGTGATTACTAGGTATTTTTGTGAAATAAACCTGAATTACTGTAAATATAATAATAATAATATTATCATTATTATTATTATTTACCACAATCAGATAATCAGACGTCTGAAGTGTTTACATAGTAATGAAAGTGACTGTATTTGATGGGTACAGAGCATAGCTTTCAACCTTCCATCTCCAAACTGAGGAACACTTGCCCTCCCAATGTGGAAGAAATGGGCAAAATGTGGAACACATACTAATGATTTACTAACAACTTCAACTAGGATGGTTAAAATATGCTGGTTTTACTTATAAAGAAGATCTTTTAATGAATTAACATGATTCATTTCTATTTACAATGGATTTCACTTAAAAAAATTCCTAATGTGTGACAGAGTCTTTCAATGTGGAACTTTGAGGAACTTCGAGGAACATTAACATTTTAAGACTCCAAATGAGGTACGTTCCTCGTAATGAGGTAGATGTGAGAGGTATGGTACAGAGGTCAATGTGAATAAAGTGACTTACCCCCACTGTTTAGTCACTGTTGAACAACAGTCACTGATGTGGTACTAGTAGTGTCAAGCTTTGTACTTTATTTGCTGAAATCTGAGTATAACTAGTATTGCTAGGTTTATGATTTGGTTTGTGTGGGGGGTGGATTATGATGTATTTAAGAGTAACAATGTGGCTGTCATTTATTTTAACTCATCAAACCTGTACATGTTACATGGCCATCTTTACTGGTTTGGCAAAACTAGGATGAGTGTAAAACCAACTGCTCATTGGCAAAGTGGTGTAGTGAGTAATTCAATGTTCCATATTGCTTTCTTTTGGTTTTGTTCTTGGCTGTGGCTTTTTTATGTGGACTCTGTATGCCTACCCTTTCACTGAATGAGTCTATCCATGTCATTTGATTTCCTCCAGTATCCCACAGACATGCAATATGTGAAGTGACATTCCTTTAATTTGCTTGAAAATGGATATGCATGCGGGTTTATGCCCCACTTAGTTATGGGACTTACGCAGAGTCAATTCCCTTAGGTAAAGGGAGTAAGAGTCTTACTCCAACTACCAGACCCAATTTCAAAAGGAAAAAAAAAATCAAGATTTTAGTACCCAAAATACATGTTGATGCAAAACCTGTTGCTCAGTTAACTTTAAAGTGATTTAGAGAAGTCTGCTAGTCTGAGAGATAAGACTTAGTTAAGTCAAAAATGAGATGTAGGTGTCCTGCAAGCATGTAAGCCTCCCCAATCAAAATAAATAGATAAAGACATACATAACTGAAACAGTACACTATATGCAGTAATGTTTCTGTTTTTTGTATGACTTGTGGGCTGTTGAACAAAAGTTACTACAGCATTTATGTTGTCTTTAATTACTTTGTTATGTTTTATTCATTGGTATTAATTCATTAGTAGACCAAGATTGTGTGATATAGCCTAAACATGCTGCATTTTAGTAGCCTAAACATCTTGCATTTTAGTAATAAATTTTTGCAGTACCTTCTTTAGAGTCTCCAGAAAATGCAAACAGTGTGACTTTTGTCAGGTCATACAGTCTGTACTATCTAGATAAGAACTATCTGATTTCCAGCATCCATTATGTAGTCATTTTTGCATATTGCTGTGGTATCGTCTTCTCGACAAGATCATGTTGTAAATGATTTCTGTATTTAGTTAAAAACTGTTAGACTTGCAGTTAGCATAGCGGACTAAAGGTTGAATATGTTAGTGAGTCGTTTCCTGTGGTGTGGATGCAGGGCTTGAATCTTTCCACTTTCATTAACTTCCTTTGTGACACTGAACAAGTCATTTAACTGGACAATGCTTTGGACAAAATGGGGAATTTGTGCCAGACTCTTTAATGGTCTATAGGACTATATGCCTAGTATTTATGAGCCTGTTGTCCTTGCTTGCCAGACATTTCCTATTGCATATCTGATCCAATTCAGGAAAAGATATGGCGATATCCCCAGGAACACAATTTTTTAATGTTGACATAGTCAATGTATCCTTCAAGGGCAGCAGGTGCTGCATTTGTAGATGAAGCATTTAAATGCAATGTTTTTTTGCCAGCAGCAATCTCATCATTAGTAATATTTGTCTTCAATGTGGAATTATTTACATGACTTGTTTCTGTAGAGATTGCGCATATTGACTTATCATATATTATCAGCTGGTTAATATTTATTATGCTCGCATTAATGCTTTTCCATTTAAACTGCTAAATAAAGCTGGATCGTTATGACGGTAATGATGTTTATACAGTTTCGTGTAGCTCCTCCAAAGCTACCAATATAGTACATGTCATTCATTTCTTCATAACAGCAGGGGGTGTGCACAGTCAACAAAGTGGCTGTAATTGTTGATAATGTTGGTGGGAGCTCACTGTGGATGAAAGTACCTTATGCTCTCCTCTGGTCATATTAAATGTTATTTCATCTGGCTTTGCAAGACTAGTGTGTGTGTGTGTGTGTGTGTGTGTGTGTGTGTGTGTGTGTGTGTGTGTGTGTGTGTGTGTGTGTGTGTGTGTGTTTGTGTGTGTGAATTAAGTTGAAATAGTTTTGGCCAATGTGTGTTTCTGTGAAACAAATATGAAATACGTCTCTTTTGTCATTATCATTGTTATTTTATCCATCTATCTATCTATCTATCTATCTATCTATCTATCTATCTATCTATCTATTTATTTTTGGCACAGACTTCTGTGAAGGATTTGGTCAACAATTAAGCTGTAATTGCTGGGCTTGAAGATGTCTGTGTTTAAAAGTGACTCTCCCCGCAGAGCTGTTTAAGTTAAAAAGTGATTAGTTTGTCTTTATAGGACTAGAGTGCATTTGAGTAAAGAAAATTGGATTACTTTTACCATGCCCAGTTTTATCATAATCAGACATGTGCCGTGTATGCAATTGGTGATAAAATGGCCATCAAACCAATAAACTGTAGACAGAACTGACCGGACTCAATGTGAGTAAATTACAATGAATTTAATAAGATAAAACCCCATACATAAGCACTTACATCCCTCATGGAGACTTCTTCAGATAAAATCCACTCTCATTCACCATCTTTTCTATAAGATGGAGGAAATCAGTTTACCAGTTATATAATACTATTAATTATTTCACTTTTTTAAAGGTCCACAGCACACCAATAGCAGCTCATCCAAACATAATAAAAAAAACAGTTTCCCAAAAATCATTTGCATACCCAAATAAAAACATTAAAAATCATACAAATTTATTTAAAATTCATATTATCAAATCTGCTTTTTCACACAATATAGGTTTGAGAGATACTTAGTCATTCAAACCAAGGGGGGATGATGCATTAAATTGAAACTGCCAGACAAGTTCTCTCTTTAATAGGTTCATAGGTTGATACTAGGCTATCTGCCCTAGGGCATTTATAAGCCTAGCCAGAGTGTGCTTGGCTTTCCCCACCCTTTTAGATTAGTTGACTGTACCTCTGTATAGTAGGTCACAGAAGATAGCCCTTTTAAGGTTAGTTTACTGTGCCTCTGTCTAGTAGGGACACAGATGAGATCCCAGGGATAAACCTACTATCTCCCATCCACTCATCAAGATTTCTCTCGAAGAGGGTCATTGAGGGGCTCTGCCTAACAAGGATTGGGATTTTGTTCCAGAGTGAAGGGAGCCTCTGGGATATAAATCTGTCCCTCCAGCATATCCTATTTATTTCTGTGCTGAGGTTTAAGTCCCTGGAGCATGTAGCTCTGAGGGATTTGGATTTCCAGAGGTGGACCATGTCCATTAATTCTGGGTTGGACATGGCTTTATACGTCAGGCACAGATCGCCTCTGAGTAGGCGGTAAGCAACTGAGTAGAGCTGGAGTTTCTTTAGCCTAACTGCGTAGGGCATATGTTTGAGTCCCTTGATCCTCTTGATGAGGTACTTTTGGGGTCTTTCGAGTTGCTGCAGGTGTCGGGTAAGGTACATCCCAAATGGGGTATTGTATTCAATTATGGGCCTGATGAGTGATGTGTAGAGGGGCACAATGAACTTTCTTGATCTAGATGTGAACCCTTTCATCATAAGGTGGGCTATATAGAAGGTCTTTCTAACCAGTTTGGCAATGTGATTGTCAAAGGAGAGATTGCTATCTACCTGGGTCCCCAAATCCCTAATTACTTCTTCCTTACTTAATGGATTACCACCTATGTGGTAATTTGTGGGCACTTTGTTTTTCCCAAAGGGAATGACTATGCACTTTTTGGCATTTAGCTTTAGGCCATGGCTCTGGCACCAGTTATCTGTCTCTGTGAGACCCTTTTGGAGGATGCTTGTGTCTGTCGGCGAGTCGATTATGGTACCCAGTTTGCAGTTATCTGCGAACTTGGTCAGCCATAGTACTCCCGTGTTAGCCTGTACCTCAGAGAAATATATACCAAACAAGAGAGGTCCCAGGACTGAGCTGTATGGATGCCACTTGTAACTGGTTTAGAGTCTGACATGGCACCTACAATTCTGATCATGTGGGTTCTATCCCTGAGCCAGTTTGCAACCCATCTTGTGACGTAGGGGTTGATATTTAAGCTGCTGAGCTTATTTATGATGCCTGAGTAGGGTATTGTGTTGAAGGCTTTTGCGAGGTCCAGGTAGGCTGTGTGGACTACCTTCCCTTCATCTATGACCTTGGTGACTGTTTCAAAGAAGTTGACCAGGTTCAAGAGACAAGATCTGCTCTTAACAAAGCCGAATTGGGTAGGATCCAGTGTTTGGAGGTTCCCAATGTCTTTGTTTATGAGTTCCATGATGATACACTCCATAGCTTTGCAGACCAGGCTAGTCAGGCTTATATGGCAATAGTTTCCAGGGTCCTTTGCCAGTAACCTCCCCTAGGGTGAATCTGAACCCTTTCCAGTATACCAAAACTAAATTTAACAAAATTGTTGCATATCACTGAATGTCTATACAATGTATTAACTTCTCTTTTCTTCCTGATCTCATAGAGATGCTCATAAGTCCTC
This sequence comes from Protopterus annectens, assembly GCF_019279795.1. Taxonomy (NCBI): domain Eukaryota; kingdom Metazoa; phylum Chordata; order Ceratodontiformes; family Protopteridae; genus Protopterus; species Protopterus annectens. Next base: position 1,437,931,069 of record NC_056739.1, read on the forward strand.
GATTTCAAAGCTTTCTCTGTCTTCCCAGTGTAGTATCCTGAGCCATAACTGTTGAGTACAGGTATTGGTGGATTATAATGATAGCAGTTTGAATGACCTTTTGTGGTTGAAATGTTCTGAAATGGGTGCTTTTATCATTATAGGTTCATACATTTTGTTTTGTGTGTGTGTTTACTGGAAAAAAATTCAAAACTACCAATTTAAATTGTACTCTACAAATATTGATGTATTAAAGAACTATAATATAAAGCAATCAGGAAGGTGAATCAAAGAATACATGCATTTATGCATGATACTAAAAATTTATTCTGGGTGCCCATGTTTTTAGAACAGCCTGAGGCCCAAGGTGTGGGCCAGATTCTGTAAAGTTCATGGAAGCTATATGCAGACAGAGGAGCATGTCAAAGGAAGACTTCTGTGCATACCTCTCAACTGCACAGATTTTCACAGAATGTTCAGATTTGTGTGTTATATTTTTGGTCTGTTCCTCATAAAAGTTATGCTTTTCTAGATTTTTGTGGCAAAACATTGAGGACTGAATTCACTAAATAATAACAGTCATTTGAGTTTCAGATTTCATATCATTCAGAAAATGTATGGTAGCAAAGGATCTGTTATTCTAGCACTTTCTAAGTTTATAAGAGCAATATTTAAAATGTGTCCCTATTTCGGAGGCTTTGTACTCTCATTATATTTTGCTTTGTCCAGATTTTTGTGCTAAGAGGTTAATAGCTATGCTTCAGTGCACCTATTGTGGAAGCAATTTCAGAAGATATGCTGAAGGCAACCCAAGTATTTAAGTTTGCAGAGTAGGATAATTAGGGACTCATCACATGCCAGTCTTATTCCAAACCACATTATGTGCACACAATGCAACTTAAATGTGTCAAACAGCCATGTCATATCTGTTTCTGAAATCCCCAGCATATATTTTAAGGACCCCAAGAAATTCATGAGTATCGATTATAGCAAAACATCAAAAAAATTTATAAAAATGCAACCTGTCGTTAATGAACTACAACAGGCAGCAGTGATGCAAACCATAAATGAAGCTATGGCTGTGTGACCTACAAAGCTACCAGCCAGAGTCAAAGCAAGGTTGCAACTAAACCAGTTTTCAGACCAGCAAATAATCAACAAGTACTGGCTAGACAGACTACAGATGTCTGTAGTTATTCACTTGAGATGTGGCTAATGACTAGATACTGTGAACCATCTAACTCTGCACTGGAGACCTACAATAGAGCACATGCAACATACAGAAACAACAGCGAGTGTATGCTTGCTATATTGAAAGCTAGGTTCAGCTGTCCTGACACATCTGTGGCTGCACTGAAATACACACCTGAAAAGGCAGCAGAGACAATAATGGTGAGTGCCACGCTGCAACCATGGTAATTAGAGCACATGACAGTTTTCCATCTGCAGGTATGGATGAACTACCCCAAGAACCCCAGATGTCTGAAGAGAAAGGTATCAGAGGAGGAGCAGGAGGATATAGGGTACAGGAAACACAGGTGTAGGTAACATAAGGTGTGACCACAAGTGCAGGCCTAGGCAACACAGCAGCATCTGACCCACATCTTTGAGTCATGACAAGCCACACATACATGAGTACACAGAATGATCATAGATGTTCAGGTGTTGCCGCACTACAGCAACACAGATTGCATCTAATGGCAAGTACCCTCTAGATTTACACACTGAGCATCAGACATAACACCATAATCATAACATATTACAACATGAACATATGCAAATGTGTCATAACAGGGAACATCAACTCAGGCACAACTGACACAGGTACGCATACACACTCACATTGTTTTATCTCTGTATGTAAAACAGTAAGGGACATACAGTAGTGTACATTCCTATCCTTACAATATAATAACATGAAAAACAAGAAACCACACAGGACATAATGCAGAGATGTTAATATTGGAAGAAACATACCACAGTAAAGTGGTAATTCAATAATATGAGCCAGCTATGTATGCTACACTGTTGGGCACACTCTAATGCAGTCTAGGGTGACCTTGCTGATGTCTCATACTTTGGTCTACTCTACCCTCATCGTGTACAGACATATGTTGCCCTGGTTGCTCCACAGAGGAGATGGATAGAGTGACAATACCATGTTGAGATGAAAGAGTATGAATGTGAATTGAAGGCAGTATGACTCGTGGGACCACTGCAGATGGGTCAGCAGTTGAACTCTGTGCAGGCTGAAGCACAGATGGTTAATCTTAATAGACAATGGTAGTTATGCAGACAAGTGCCCCGCCTCTCCTATGTTACAAGCTTCTGAGCACAGTCAGGGAATGCAGAATCTGATAGTATGACACAGTTATAGTACCATAGAGGCCAGGGTTTCTACCAACCATGCTGCAGCTTGCAGATTCTCATTCTGTCCAGACAATGCAGCCATAATGTCACAATGTCTGAGCTCTTGTCCTTCATGTATGACACATAGCTGATGTGCCACATGATCTGTGGCATGGGTAAGTGCAGGCATGTCTGACCAATGCTGTTGTTGTGATCATTCATTTGCCTGCAGCAAATCACTGCATATTGCTGTAACATGCTTATTCATGTATTGTTGTTTTTGATTTACAGCAGCAGAGTTGAACCATGCGCACAAATCCACACAAGGTGAGGATGATGAATGTAAGTCTAATGAAATGCACTGATACAACTGGCTAACAAATGCTGTTGCTGTGATCATTCATTTGCCTACAACAAATCACCACGTATCGCTGTAACATGCATATTCATGCACAACATCTGCTCGGTTACATCTACCATGATGTCCTGTTGTGTGTAACTGCCATCAGCAGCAGTCTCAACTGGGGCCAATTGGTCAACAGCCTCACCCCATTGAACATCCACTGTGCCAGCATCCTCTGACTGGCTAGAGAACGTAATCTCCAGATCTATAGGTACAGCTGCAGCAACATCACTGTCAACCTCATGGATGCACTCTCCAAACACTTTCAGGTTCTGTGTGCCAGTGGTCATACTACTATGCTGAGCTACATATTGAGCAGCATCATGGTCACTGGATGGCTTACTGGATGATACAGACAGTCGACGTGCTACAAGATACAAAGACACAAAGACACAAATCAAGACAATGTGCTTACATTGCATGATGGATATCATCAGAGATGTATGACATATAACTCTCACTTCAATGTTACAAATAATAATGACTTTAAATGGGGTCTACTGTATGTATGCATCACAGAATGTGCAAACATGAAGTATTTAATTTGGTTACAAGGCCAACATACATCATATATGTGAAGAATACAAAAACATCCACACCTGCCAACACCTCATGAGAAGATGGTGCTGTTGAAGAGGGTTTAACTTCAACTACTGTATGGAAATAAACAGTATTAGTGATTACATCAGTGACATCATTAACCAGGTGAACACAGTCATAACATGCACAAGGTGTGACATACACATAATCATATCTGCACTCGATGACATTGATGCAGACTGGCCAAGGAATGGGAAGAAGGACACAGTGTTAATGGAGGACAACAACAGGCTTAACAGCAATGACAAGTATGAAACGTAGTCAATAGCATACCACAGATAGACTCCTGCTATGACGAGATTGTGAGTTGTACTGTAGAACCTGCACTGCGAAAGTAAGGAGAAGGACAACACAGTCATGTATTTAGCAAAAACAATACTGACAAAAATCACATATCAACACAGTAACAGGGGCTGCAAATAATTACATGATGGCCTTTTCAACTGTGCACCAGATTGGCCCATGTTAACAAATATTGACATAAATGTCATGTATCACATGTGTACTCTGCACTGATGCAAGCTATGACAATTTTGCTATAATATACCTCATCAGTCTGCCCTAGAACTTGCATCGCTTGGGCCTCCACTGAATTTACCTGTGATAGCTTGTGAGATTATTCAGGAGTCTGAGCCCTATCAGCCTGGTCTTTCCACTCCATAAGCATTGTCTGTGTGCTCCACTTGGTGTTATGCTGCCAAAGAGTGACTACCATTTCATTGATTTGATTGTTTGTGCACTATTGTGCATGCATATCATGTATCTGTCATGCTTATGTGATCATTGCTATATATATAGATTTTTCGTTTACTAAACGTTTGGTTTATACCTCATTTATTTAATTCATTTTAAATGAATTTCTGTTTTTAGTGTACATTCATACTACCATTTATTCACAGTACATACATTTTTTGGAGGGGTTGTATAATGTATGGCTCAGCTTATTGGCTCAGGACTGCTTCAAGCTATCAGTCTACATGAAGGTGATTTAGCATTACCTTTTGTGTATATTCGGGTTTATAAGGTTAGAACTATTTTTGTGAATTTTAATGTATCCATAGTTTGTAAAGAAGGGCTGTTAACAGTTTGCATTCAACATTTTAAACAGAGCAGCTTTTAAGGTGAATTTTAATACTTAATGGAGATAGTGATGTCAGTGTTACCAGCCTATCAAGAAGAATAGGTTTTATAGAACTAGTATTGGTCTAACATTAACTGAAGTGGGTATTTAAATGTTTTGATTCTTGTTTATTTTCATCTGAAGAAGGTCCTGTAGGTAACAGGATGAAAGTGCTCATCTCTTTGTGGATTTTAAATTGCATCTTCTTGTGAATTCTAAATTGTGATTTTATCTGGTTTCGGAAAAACTGTTATTAAAAGTTGCATTCCATTCACCTTCACCATGTGGTTTGTGACATGTTTTTTTTTGTTTCTTAGTTTGGACTTCTGCTCACATTCTTCCAGTTTTTTTTGTTTAGCATATGACCACAGAAGGTGGGGTAGGTTTCCCAATCTTATTTTCTGAATTGGAGGTAGGGGACAGTCAAAGATCGGTTGGAAATCTAACACTGTTAGTGCAGCAGTTAACGCAAAGGATGGATTATTTTCCCCACTGGCCACACCTGCTTCATCTAATTTGGGTTCCTATCACATCATTGAACATTTAGATTGTTGAACGCCTAAACATTAACACCTAAATGTCGAATGCTGAAAACCGCAAATGGCCAATTAAGCAAAATTTTCCCAGGGAAACATTTTGCTTGGCTGTCATCGGGGATTTGCCCATTTCCCCAATGTAGAGTGATCTCAGAGTTGGTGTATTAAATTAGGAGGGTGTGGGGGAACAGACCCCCCATGTGGTTAGGGTTTTAAAGTTTTTTTTTGTTTTTTTTTTGGCCAAGCAAATTTTTTCACAGGGAAAAAATTTGCGTAATTAGCCGTTCCCTGGTTTCAGCACTCAACATATAGGTGTTGATGTTTAGGCATTCGACAATCTAAATGTTTGATGCTGTAATATAGATGCTCTACTTTCAACTTGAATGACCCACAGTTGAATTGGACCAAGGGAATGCAACCGGTCATCAGCATTGGTCATTCTAACCAGCCTTGCCAATCAGGCCAGGGTCCAAACAGTGCTCTCAATACTAGTAGGAATATCCCTGTCCTGAATGATTGGATTTCTGATGTGTTTGACTTCAACCCACAGCCCAACTAGAATTTTAGTAACACCAGTAGCATTAATATTTGGCTTGAGGAACTTGACTACAAGCTCTTTAAAATCAAGAACTTCAGACTGTGAATGCTTATTTTTCTGATTGCATGAAGACCAACATGGTACCAATAGGTCTACATATTTGGAGGTACCCTCCTGACCTTGAAAAGGATTTGTACTTTCACTGTGAATTACTTAATATGTTCAACCGACATGGCTGCAAGTATATGGAGGTGGTGGTTAAACACAATAATAATAATACTATTGAGCAGCTTATCTCTGAAACCAATGCTTTGGACAGCATTATTATCTTTGACTTAAATTACCTGCGATATCATTTTGAACACACAAGGATTTTCAGCGCTATAGATGAAAGGCTGGGACAGATTAAAAACCAAAAACTTTAAAAAGTTAGAAAGAGATTGTATCCAATACACCAACCGTACCACATATGCAGCCCCACCTCTATCTCAAACCTGGTGCAAAAAGAATTTCTATCTCCTACAGTCTCAGCTGGATTATGACAATGCCACAGTACATCAGCACAATATAACTGATAATTCATGTTTTAATGATTTACCCATTATGAACAATATTGCAAACTCTTATTCTAATAAACTTTCAGATTTCCCCCATTGAGGAGGTCAGAGAGAATAAAGGAGAGAGATGCCAGGAACCAGTGACAGCAAAGAAAGGCACCCCCACCCCTGGAGAAGAACCAATAAAAGAGAGGAAAGTCGACACATACCCCAACTTCAGCAGCAATCACAATGGTAACTACAACAGACATTGACAATCATGACTTTAATTCAGGGTAAACTATAAATGATTTAAGTGTTTTTTTCTGGAAACAAATCCTCCTGTGAAATAGTATTTAGCACAGGGGCACTTTTAAAATTTACAGTTTTACTTCATATAGGATTGGTATTGAATTAGAAGATCTTGTCAAAAGTATGTCCTTTGTTCCATCCAGAAGAGCGAAAGTAGCTAATGTTTTAATTGATATCAAGCATTTTATGAGAAAATTGAATTTCAATGTAATGTTTAATGACCTCACTCCTGCCATGAATAGCTTAAAGGTCTCCAGTGTTTTTAACCCACCCCTACACCCTATATCACAGCTGTACAAAAATGTTTGAAAACTAGACCTAAGGAGTTTATTAAGTAAAACTAAATTTGACCAAAGTAAAAATCTAACCAGTTTGGAAGCCTCCAAACAGGAGGACATCAGGAGGCAGAGGTTTAGAATTATGAAACCAGACAAAGGGGGTGGTCTGGTCATCATGGAGAGACAGGACTGAATAGGAGAATGGATGCTATCCTGCAAGGCGTAACATACAAACAGGTTCATAGATTCATTGATTAGTGCTAGGTTAAATGCCCTTGTGAGCCATTTTAAGCCTATCCAATTATCCCTTGTGAGAGTCAAACCTTGCATCTTGTGTCTGTAAGCTAAACATCTTATTGATTATGCCAGTCTCCTTTTTTATTGAATGAAATGAATAGAGGGTACAGTAAGGTCAGAACCCAGATTAACAACATGTTTATCGATGGTAGAATTAACATTGAGAAATGTAATTAATTAAACATAGTTACCCTGCTCACCCCAACCATGTTTGGTATCCCCAAAATTCACAAGCAAATAAATGGCTCACCCATGCACCCCATAGTAGATTGTAGGGGTTCCATCACTAACACTTGTGCAAAATATCTGGACTCTAAACTCAAGGATCTACTGGTAGATGAAACCCTGGTGTGTAGGGACTCATGGGACTTCTTAAAGAAAATTAACCAACTTGAGTTCCATGAGGATGATATTTTGGTCACTATAGATGTCAAGGATTCATTCAGAGTGATACCTCATGATAAGGGAGTGGAGTGGTTTTGTGATTTCTTATTATCTAAAAGTGTAGATCATGATAATGTCAACCTAAATGAGGAGCCATTAGAATTAGTCTTAAATAATAATTTCATTGTCTTTGAAGCTAAATATTACCATCAAAAGAAGGGGTGGCCATCGGCGCCAGTTGTGGTTCTGTATACGCTAACATAATGATGACATATTGGGAGAAATAATACATACTCAATGGCCCATTTAGTGATTCCTTCCTTTTATATGTGAGGTATTTGGATGATATGTTTTTTGTCTACAGGGATAGAAGGGATAGGTTGGCGAAATTCCTTGAATTCATTAATAACAGTAGAAACTTTTTAGAGTTTACCACCCAGATAGATACTAGAAAAATTCCTCATTTGGACATGTGTTGGAAAGTGACATAGAAACTAAGGAGCATATTTCATGTATCTATAGGAAATCCACCTTTTCTAACACCATTCCCCATTATTCTAGCACCCACCCTGTAGCACAAAAAAGATCAGATTTAAAAGACCAGTTTGTTAGAGCAGCATGGATGACCACTAGGAATCCCACTTTTTGGAGGAATGTACCTTGTTGGAAAAATGCTTGAAGGTAGAGGATACCCAGGATAACTAGTGGACGATTTGAAACAGGAGGTTATTACCAAAAGAAAGAACATTTTTTTTCTCCTCATTTTATGTCATAATCAAAACAGTACAAGTCTGGCTCAAATTGGGACAATTACTGGTAGAGTAAGGACTGTTTCTCCTTACAAATGTTATTTCATCATCACTTTTAATGTAGAATGTGATATCTTTAAATGACTCATGAACAAGAATGGGGAGAGCAAATGTAGGTTTGCAGGACCACATGAATGATAAACCTATTGTGATCTATAGAAGAGGAGCTAATTAAAAAAAAAAAAAACATATTAGAGAGAGCTATCATTCCTGACTGTCAACTAAAAAAACTGGAGAAAACGTTAAGATAAGGGGAAAGGAATATAAGAAAAAAGCAAGGTTTAACTGTTGTAGTGAAGGTGTGGTATATGCAGCCCTGTGCCAGAACAGTGATGATTTTTACATCCAGAAAACTGAAATGATGTAAAAAAAGAGAATCTATGAGCATTATTACAAAATCAAGAGAGGTAAAACAATAAATGCTCTAGTCAAACACATCTCAAGCTTTCCAGGGCATGCATTTAAGTTTGTAATAATAGAAAGATTCAACATAACTTTAAGGGTGGGCCATGGCATTCACATTTAGAGAAACATTAATTGTTTTGGGAACTGTTTTTAAATGCCAAATGAAAGGCTCTGGAAAGCAAACTTATTTCTTCATATTGTGTGTTTTTGACACGATCGATATACAGTATTCTCTTTATGTCCCTGTTGGCCATAATGTTTAGTTTAACCAACCTATAATTAAGAAAATGTTTTACTTGATCAGTACAAGCATTTTATTCATTATATGTTCACACCATCCTTGCTATATATATATATATATATATATATATATATATATATATATATATATATATATATATTTTCCATTCACTAAAAGTTAGATATATACATTATTTATTTAATTCATTTTAAATGAATTTCTGGTTTTAGTGTACATTCATAACACCATTTAAGTTTATTCACAGTACACACGTTTTCTTTGAGGGGGTGTCATTTAGGGCTTAGCTGATTGTCTCAAGATTGGTTCAAGCAGTCGGTGTACATGAAGGTGATTTAGCATTTTTTTTAATGTGTATTCAGGTTTGTAAGGTTAAAAGTACTTTTGCAAATTTTACTGTAACCATAATTTGTAAAGAAGGGCTGTTAACACTTTACATTCAACATTTTAAACAGAGTAGCTTAATTGAGACAGTCCTTGTTGGCCATAATGATATCAGTGTTACCAGCCTATCAAGAAGAATAGTTTTTTTGGAGGGTGTGGAGCCTGAATGGCTAACTGAAAGCAGCAGTATTTTAGAGCTCCATATAACTAGTTAAATAAGACAGGAAAAATATTTTTTTTCTTCAAAGAATAAAATCTTATAGAAAGAAGACTAATTTGCATAATTAGAAACTTTGGTGAATTTTTACAAATAATTTCCTGTCAAAAAGCTTGGAGATATATTCACTTGTTAAAATGAGCAACTCAAAGAATTCTCATCAGGATGCTGCCTTAAAGAAAGAACTACAACAGATGGCATCTACCCTGCAGGAGTTGTCTTTGAAGATGGATGATTTTAAAGAGAACCTGGAAAATCTTAAAACAAGCAGTCAAAAACAGGCTGACACCCTCAAGGAAATGCTACAACAACACCAGACAAGGATAACAGGAATAGAGGTTTCTCTAAATGACTTAGAAAGCAGACTTAAGGAAGAGGAAACACAGAAAGAACTGCTTCTTAAACAAAACACTTGGTTGGTTAATAAAGTAGATGACTTGGAAAATAGGGAGAGGAGAAATAACTTCAGGATTTTCGGATTACCTGAAAACACGGAAGGTGAGGATATTATTTCCTTTTTATCAAGCTGGATCCCTGACTTTTTAAATTTAAAAGAAGGGCTTTCCTTTGGCATGCCTTTGTTGAAGGTTGTGCGTCAGGGCCGGCAACTCAGCATGTAAAAATCTACTGCCAATCATTAGCAGACCAGAGTTCCACTGTGGCGACTCCTAACCAGGAAAAGCCGAAAGGCAGAACAACTTTCCTTTTGGCATTGAAAGGGCACACCAAGCTTTTGCGAAACCTGCCACTAACTCAAACTCTCCTCCTAGGTCAATAATTATCAAATTTCTTTCATACTTGGACAAGAAACTAATTTTAAGATCTGCTTGGTGGAAGGCACCTCTAAAATATAAACAGAGCCTGATAACATTTGATAACGGCTATTCATCTAGAATAATGGAACAAAGGAAAAAAGTGTGGCCAATGATAACGTTTCTGAAACAAAATGACATCAGGGCACAACTTGCATATCCAGCTAAGATAAGAATACTTTATGTCAATGAGATGAGGACTTTTATTGACTTAGAGGAAGCCTCTTCATTTATTAAAACTAATAATGTGATTATTTTACCAGAAGATATGGATTGGATGTCACCTTCTCTCAGAGAACAAAAGAAACAAATGTCTGGACAGATGTCAAAAAGAAGAATCAAAAGACTGTTACAGCCAATTCTCTCAAAGCATCTACTATGATATGAATTGTTTTATCATTACTTTAAAGGACCAATTTTACTGCTTGGAATTTTAAAACAAAGGTAACTAACTACTGGATTCTTTATCTATATTTTTTTAAATAGATGACACATGAGAGTTTTCACATTACCTCAGGTATGTAAAACAGGGTACTTTTCTTTCACAGAAGGAGGGTTATATAGCACATAAAATATTTATACTGTAAATCAACATAGCATATGTGTATTTTCTCTTCATTTTCTCTTTTCTTTCTCTCTTCTCTCTTTTCTCATTATTTATTTTAACTGCATCTTGTCTCCCTTTCTAAATTCTCTCCTATGTACTATACCAATATAGTCTGTATATATTTAATAACTCACTATCTATACATAGATAAATAATAGTCTAAAAATAATCTAGTTTTAAGGTAGACTAATTGAAATAGTGAACTTAATTAATTGTTATTACAATATTTATTACATTAATGATAGTCAGTGTTATGCTTGTTGGAATTGGGGACATGTTCCTGATTAACTCTGAAATGTTCCATTCATGTACATATGTCCTTTGAATTATTTCCTTTTAATATTAACAAATACATAAAAAAGGAGGGAAAAATGCAATGTTGGTTAAGAGAATTGAAGCTTTCTTCACATTCTATTTGTGTTGCCATAGCAACAGTAAACAATTGCTGCAGTTTCTAAGGAAACTGAATCTGCGAAGTGCATTTAGCCTCACAGATAAATAATAAGACAACGTAATGTTGTTTAGTTATTAAAATGAAAAACAACCTAAACAAGGTAAAATAAATACATAATAGGACTATTTGTATATATTTTATGATTTATCCTCATAGGATTACATTTTCCTGGAAACACAATTGAAATGTTCCCAAACTACATGTGCACTGAAATGTAACTGCTTGATTAAAAAGTATTACTCATTTTAACATGCTGATTCCACAAGCTGTCTGCACTGTAAAAGTTACATTTTATATGTTACTTGAAATTGACAGTCTCTAGAGCACATGAAAAGATACATGTTACTTTTTGCAACATGTTATTTTTGCAGTTACCTTACACTCTGTACAAACTCACTTGGTAATTGATAGCTATTTATTTAAAATATCAGTTTAAATATTAAATATTCCCTTGAAATGCTATTGACATTTTGATAAAATATGTGAACTATAAAATGAATGACTTGAAAGAAGTGAAGTAATGCATAGACTTCAAAGACAGTTCTTGACACTACAGTAAAAGCTTGTTTGTTTGTGTCTTTCGGCTTTTCCCGGTTAGGGGTCACCACAGCAGAACTCTGGTCCACTAATGATTGGCAGTAGAGTTTTACGTGCTGGCTTGCCGGGCCTAACGCACAACCTTCAACGAAGGAACGCCTATTCATGCATGTCACCACACCGAAGATGCTCTAACTAAGAATCGAACGGGCAACATCTAACTGTGAGGCGACAATGCTACCGCATTGAAATGTTTTAGTCTTCCAGTTAAAATAGCGTACTGTCAATATTTTGCGATATCAGAAAGTTTGAAGAGCTAGGAAATTACTGTTATCTTTATAATGATTATTTGACAGATGTTAAATTCTGCTTACTTTAATGAATTGTGACATATGTTTATGAGGACAAGTCGACTCAAGTATTCACATTGGACTACACATTCCTGGAAACTCAACTGAAATGTTCCCAAATTACTTGTGAATTTAAATGAAACTGCCTGATTAATAAGCATAATTTACTTTAACAGCCTGATTCCATAAACTATCTGCTCTATATATGCTACATTATATATTTCACTTGCATATGACAGTCTCTAGAGCACACGAAAAAATACATATTATTTTTGCAACATGCTATATTTGCACTAACCATACATTCTAAACTAACTCAATTGGCAACTGACAAGTTATTTATTTGAAACATCAGTCTAAATAGTAATTGTGCCCTTGAAATATTGTTGTCATTTTGACAAAACTAAACCTGAATTGAAAAAGGAATGATTTGAAAAAGTGAAGTATTGTAGAGATTTCAAAGACAGCTATTGATACTACAATATAAGCAGAAATGTATGCTTGCAGGGAAACATTGAAATGCTTTATACTTTTAGTTAAAATAGCTTATTGTTAACTTTTTGCTTTATCAGAAAATTTAAAGAGCTAGGAAATGATTTCTAATTTGTCTTTATAATGTTTACTAAAGTGATGTTAGTCACTGACTTGTTTAATGGATTGCGAGTCATGTACAAGACGGACTACTGAATGTTATTTCTGTTTACCTGTGTTTGCTGAATTTCTTTTATTAGTACTGTTTTAAAACAAGTGAAAGAAAGGGAAGGGAAATCTCTGTTTCTGGTCAAGGGAGGAGATGCTCAAGGGCATTCTTACTGCCCAGAGAACTCTTTAAGATGCTCTAAATACTATTTAATTAATACTTACCTAAGGTAAGTCTTGATTACCATATAGGTACCGTCAAATTCATTCTAGACCTGATGTGATTACCCATTCTGGAAGCAGGAGGTGCCCTATGCAGGATGGGAATTGTCAGGGTGATCATAGTTCATTCTTAGACTCTGCTTTGTAAAACTATAAAGATGTAAAAGCACTGCACACTAGAATGTAGGGCACTTCTATTCAGAGTCAGGATACCACTGATAAGCCATGTCTTTTCATAAGTGTAAGTTGAAGTTGGTGAGCTGAAGAGTGGGAAAGTAAAGGAAGTCAGTACACCTACAGTAAATTCATATTTCATTGGTAATCATTCATTGTCTCCTGTAGAGAATCCTTTTAGACAAATTATTTTAGTAATAATCTACTTGTTGCTGGCTTATTCAGTGTATGCACCTCTGCTATGTTTATTTTATCCAAAATGACATACCTGACATGTTTGGGATCTCTTAAGAGTAACTAAATGTTGGATATTTTCTAAGTCAACATAATAATTGCTTACACTACTAACATCCCATCCTGATATATAAAATACTATAGAACAATAATAGAATAATATAGAATTTCATATCTCTTTTAAGAAAATTCTCCATAAAATAATTGAACAAATGGAGCTCAGTTGATATTGTTGGTTAAGGGTATGAGTGATAATTCAATAGATCTATCTTTATCTATTGGATTAGGAATGACTTTCATTCCATGTTTAATGGGAAATTCATATTTACTTGTATTTGATACTTTAGAACTAATGTTTTATAGAAGTACTTTTTTAAAGCCTGACCAGAATTCTACCCTACTTATATTTAAAGACAAAAGAACATTAAATTACACTCCCAAGTTTACACACAAACAAATAACATCCAATGTTATCAGAGAATATGGTATAACTACTATAATCAAAATAAAAAAAGAAGCAAAAAGTTTCTTCCAACAATAACTTGAAATGGATTTAACATTCTTATCATTAAATACTAATGCTAATGGCTTAAATAATGCAAATAAAAGATCAAACTTACTAAAATATTTAAATCTAAATAAGGCACAGGTAGTATTTCTCCTTGAAATGCATTTTAAGACTAATGATAGCTTTATTTGGACCCTAAGGACTATACAGTCTTAGCTCAATCCTCCTATAGAACAAAGACAAATGGAGTATCAATTCTCTGGAATAAAAACATAATCACTCCAAAAGTTATTTATAAATATGAAGACAAAGAATTTGTTATAATTAAATTTAATAACAGAATATGGACCTTAGCTAGTCTATATTGGGTCCCAGGAATTGGAGCAGGAATGGTTAAAAAATACCTAGATTTTATTTCCAACTATTATAAAGGAAATCTTATACTGGGAGGAGACTTTAATTGTACCTTAGAAGCTTCCAAAGCCACCAAGAACTCTTTTTGCATAGCAACTATTTCAAAATCCTTAAAAAATGGATTGATTCATTTCATTTAATATACACTTTTAAAGTAAATGATGATAAATCGTTATTATTTTCCCATAAAGACCATAGATTTGGAACACAAATCAGAATAGGCAAATTATTCATAGTTCAAGATTTACAAACAAAAATCCTCAACTTCTCAGTAGTTTCATGCCCCTTCTCAGATCATGACTCTCTGATAATGAAGCTCCAAATACAGTTTAAATCTTTAATCCTCTCAACTAGAATTCCATCATATATCACAAAAATTAAAGAATTCAGACCCTGGATGTTATCAGAACTACAATTATTTCTTGAAATTAATAATACATCGGAAATCAGTAGAGTTGTGGTTTGGGACTTATTAAAAGCATATTTATTTGGTAAGACCCTTAGATGGTACAAAAACAAAGTTAGAGAGTGGGAATCTGAATCATTAGACTTGCAAACCAGCAAAATCTAAAAAAAAAAACTGAATTGTCCAGAAGTCAAAAAAGAAATAGAGGAATTAAATAAAAAATATAATGAAATTTTTACACACAAAACTTGTCTAGCCTTGGAAAAATTTAAAATAAACTCATTAGCCACCACCCCCAGATATCTACATAACTTATCTACAAGAATTAAAATACAATCTATAGCAAATAACATTAGTAGTAAATATCATTAAAAGAAAGGGGGGAAAAAGTATCAGATATAGGAGAAATCCTTGAAACATTTCAGTTCCATTATATGGAACACTTCAAAAAACAAGATTTAGATACCAACCAAATAAACTTAGATACAAACCTTATCAATATAAAAAAATCCTGGAAACTTAAAACTAGACCTACAAAAACTTATATCCTACAAATAAATTGTTGACAAGATAAAAGAAAGTAAATCTAACAAAGCTCTGGGGATAGATGTTATAATTATGGAAATTTACAAACTCTTCCCTTCAACAGTAATCTCCCTTTTTCATAAAACTTTGCTAGAAGTCCAGTCAGAAGCAAAAATACCACCCTCATGGAAATATTCTCTCATAACACCAGTTCTAAAACATAATAAACCATCAAACCTTTGCACCTCATACAGACCTATATCATTACTGAATAATGATTACAAAATATTCATGTCAATCCTAGCTAACAGAATGAAAATCCCACTTTCAAAGACAATTAATAATGATCAAACTGGATTTTTATATAACAGGCACACACATGATAATATTAAAAGGATACTTACTCATAGATTATGTGAATAAAGAAGATAGATAAACACTTGTAATCAGATTAGACATAGAAAAAGCATTTGATTCCCTCAACTGGGAATATCTATTTAAAACTTTAGCATTATTTGAATTTCTTCCTCCCTTCATCTTATTACTAAAAAAATATATATTAATAACTTAGCCTACATTAAATTAGGTCCTTTCACCTCAGAATCTTTCCATATAATGAAAGGTACTAAACAAGGATGCCCCCTTTCTCCTATTTTATTTGCTTTGTCTATAGAATTACTTGCAGAAATAATACGCAATAATCCAAGAATAAAAGGAATAGAAGTCTATGACCAGTACATATTTAAAATAATGCTTTTTGCTGATGATATTTTATTAACCCTATCAAAGCCCAGAGAGTCATTAGG
>NC_056739.1:1437952162-1438082162 GCF_019279795.1 Protopterus annectens
GGGTTGTCAGTGACATGCCAATAATGGGCCACTGTTCATAGCTGCAGTCACAAGTCTTCTACATTTTGTACAGATGTCATGCAGTATATATGCATGCGTTATGTTCCCTCTGCAAATGTATACCATCTGTTGTGTTGGGTTGATGGTCATATTTATGCATGCTGTTATAAGTGATCCTGAATACTGTTGACTATTACTAAGCCATATCTGTGTTTAAACTGCAACACCATGGGCTGTATGGGTATGGAGGTCCCCGCAGAACCTCCTGTCCCACTTCAGCTGGCCATGGCACAGGGCACCAGCACATCTTGGGCCCAGCCTTGGACCTTCACCTCTGTTGGCTCTGCACCACCTTGTATCATATCCTAGCTATGTACATGTGTATATTTAGAGTCACATATATATATATATATATATATATATATATATATATATATATATATATACATTGCTGTATATAGATATATCTGTATATGTATGCATACATGTATATTTATATTTTGCTGTCTATATATATATATATATATATATATATATATATATATATATATATATATATATATAAAACAACATATGGGTCTATGGGTGTCTGCATATGTATATATTTACATGTGGGTATGTATCTGTATTCTGTCTCTTTATGTATACATTTGAACTACAGAGAGAGAGAGGCTTATCTCTATGTTGCTATGTGTAGATATACACACGCATACCTCTACATATATGCATCTACATCTGGTTATTCCATTCCTTGCCATATAGATTACACTTTGCTGCAGTGGGACTTGTAGTGGGTGTGGCTGCTCATTGGGCGATGCCTCTGCCCAATCAACACATTCGCTTACATCCCTAGGACTGTCCATATAGGCCCACATCAGCCAACACCTGCACACCTAGACCCATAAGTAGCTACCCATAGTTCCCCCACCCGCTCCTCCTTAACAGCACCCATCCTTACTCTGGGTCTTTGTCGGTTCTGGACACACCACTACATGCTGCCCACTCTCCACTTCATGAGACCCATTTCATACAATTGTCTTGACCCATGAGTCATCAGGCTTTCCCACCCTTGTATTCAGAGTATGTATACACCCCAGCCAGAATGTTCCATCTATCATCTTCTTTTGGTCTTGCCAATTTTTGGGGTGTCCCGCAAGGGACTCACCTGTCTGTGTCCCAAGACTAGACTTCAAAGGTGCACTGTGTACCCCCCAGTTGCATCCTGCCTGTGGTCTGGGGAGCAGTGGACTCTTTACATTGTTTGTGTGTATGTTTCCCGTGTCCGGCTGGGGGGGGTGGAAGGTCATGCTATGTGTTTCGTGTTCTTACTTGGGCCCCTCACTTCCATTGGCATAGCCTGTGAACATATGTCATTCTCGTGTGCTGTTTCCTGTCATAGCTGTATATCTGTGTATATCTATGTTTGCAACTATATATATATATATATATATATATATATATATATATATATATATATATATATATATATACATATATATATATATATATATGTATATATATATATATATGTATATATCTACACACACACACAAACACATATACGTGTGTATATATATTTATATATATATATATATATATATATATATATATATATATATATGTATATGGTTCCACTTCATATCATCGAATTTCATTTAATCGAAGCCCAAAACATCGAGACCAAATCGTTGAAAACCCAAATCATCAAAAACCCATATCATCGAATCTCAAATCATTGAAAACTAGAAAGCAACTAGAAATAACATTCCACAGAGTTAGTACTGCTCCGCCCCCCACACCCCCTTAAATACATATTCCAACTCCATGGTTGCACTACAGTGGGGGAAAAATGTCATTGCCCCCCTGCATAAATGTAGTAAAAAGTGTCTGGGATGTTATTTCTAGTTGCTTTTTAGTTTTCAATAATTAGAGATTCGACGATATGGGTTTTTGACAATTTTTTCTGGATGTTTTCAAATTCGATGAAATGAAATTCGATGATATAAAGTGGAACCATATAGTGCAAATGCACTTACACATGCTTACTGGTGTTTATATATGCTTAAACCTGCTTACTAGGGTCTTATTCATTATGACACTGACACTTCACTCCAGTTAACTTTTAATTGATATTTTGCAGGTTTTACAGCAGACAGATATCGCAATATGTTCGTGTACAGATTACCGATGGTAAATGGTATGTGATGCAGTGGGATTCGGTACGGGAATGTCTGTTCGTTATGTGGTTGCTCTAACCAATACACTATTGCTGTGCTCCTTCATTTGCATATATACCCATATACCCATGGCTCCTGGTTCCCCAAACACACACCCCAATGCCTCCCTAACACTGTAGTCATCCATTCTCCAGTTGGATTCGCGGTGTATCCCAACACTACACATTGGCCACTCCCTACTCCTATAGACCCATCCCATCCATTGACTCACTCCATGTATCCTCAGAACTCCCAAACATTTAGTCCACAAACATTGGTGACATGAGTGACCAAAAGAATACTATTCGCAATTTTTGGGTTGTCCCACATGGGACACGCATGTGCTTATGTCAAGATTAGACTCTATACTTCAATACATACTGAGTTCCGTTAACATGACACTACAATAAATTAATAAGTATGACTATGTGGTAACACACATGTTGCACATGAGAGCCTAATTATGTATGTGTTCAGTGTATTTCTTTTACAAATAGACCGGTTTAGTAATTGGTGTTGCTGTGACAGGCAGATCACAGGAATGATTCCATGTGTGGGAAAGTCTTCACATTTGATTTTTTTCAGCACAACACTGACTTCTGACATTGTACACACTTCTGCGCTTTAGCAGTTTTGTCCCATCCATCTTATGCACAACCTATTATTCTATCTACTGTCGAGGTTTGTAAGGGCACATTCATGTTATTTATGTCTGCAAATGGAATGAATGTGTTACAGAGAATGTACATCTACATATTGATGTCTGCATGTGTATATGCATATATACTTATAACAAACTCGCTGACCTACACGGGGCGGTCCATTTAGAACCAGCCCATCCAACCCTGGCACGCCTGGCTCCATAATTTCATACCCAGAGTTCCTCCACCCCAACCGTGTTCAACATACCCACATTCCATCCGTTGTCCACTTGTTATTACAGCCATGACACACCTCCACACATTGCCCTCTCCCAAGCGTTAGGGGCCCTACACATATATTATCCCAACCCATGTATTCTCAGACTCTCCCATCATTTAGTCCTTGAACATACCTGCCCTTGCTTGTGTAATGGTCGGATGGCCATATGGTCTATCAATTTTTGGGTAGTCCCACCAGGGACTACCCTCTGTGTGCAAAGTA
Source organism: Protopterus annectens (assembly GCF_019279795.1). NCBI lineage: Eukaryota > Metazoa > Chordata > Ceratodontiformes > Protopteridae > Protopterus > Protopterus annectens. Next base: position 1,437,955,522 of record NC_056739.1, read on the forward strand.
GACTTAGCAGATCAACAATGTTAATCCCACTGGTAATATCCTGCCTGTGATGTGAGTAGCAGTGCTTTGCTCACTCCTGCCCAGCTTGATATGACATGCACTGACTGGGGTTGCTGGGTTGCTGTTGATTCCCTACTCATTCCTTTTGTATGCTTTATTGTTACGTCATTCTTTCTTCATACATATATATATATATATATATATATATATATATATATATATATATATATATATATGTATATATATTATATATCTGTATATACTTATGTACATTTCCTATGCTGGGCACTGTTTAGACATGTACAAGTGCACTCAGACTTGCTTACTGGTACTTATATGTCTTTACTGCTGCTTATTTGTGCTTACACCTGCTTACTAGTACCTTATTCATTATGACAGTGCCACTTTGCTTGAATGATATTTAAGTGAAATATCTCATGCAATACTCTTATGTTGGTTTTACAGCAAAATGACATTCATTCCACATGGAAAATGATATGTGCTATTGCTGGGCTCGAACCGTGAATGGCTGTTCATTAGCCAGATGCTCTAAACACTACACTACTGAAATTTACATTGTTTCCACATGTTTTTCTCTATTTGAATGAATATGATGTGTAAGCTACGCTCAGCGGAGGGCAGCGAAGTGCAAACATGCTGCGCTTTGCTTACATCTTTGATATTGCAGCAATTCAAATGTATAATAGATACACAGGGAATCTAATTGTGAATGTTCTAGGGACAGGACTCAACATTCCACTACGTGCTTGCGTGATTACTACTTTGATTTTATTTCACTGTTCATGGACACTCTTGTATGCTTAGCATACATTTCAGTATCCACGGACACTAAATTATTTTAATAACAACAGACTTACAGAGGTATTCCATAGTTGCCTTTAAACTTAACAGGAGATATTCTATTACAGATGTATTTATAAATGTCACACTGCTTGGATTGCGAAATTCTTTCTGTAATTTTGTTAATTTACATAATTTTTAATAATGATTTTTAATTGCTTATGGATCACAGTTGTGAGTGATATACAGTGTACTAGTATTACTGAGATATTCCAATGTGCTCTGAGGTATTCTGAGTTAACTGTGGCATATTTATGTATTACATAACTTTGCCACTGACACTGGAGTAATGCGCTGGACTCAGCAAATTTTATAGAATCCAGCACTTGTTTGTCAACAGCTTTTCAATCCTCAATACAGCCTCAGTTATTCATCCCTTGTTTTTTTTTTTATTGATAGAATGAAATCAGCTTTACTTTATATATCATACTTGTTGGAAATATAATATGTCCTTCCATCACACATCTTTCCTCCCTCATTTCATATTTGTGGTACATAGTTAAAATCTCCTGCAACCACTATTGACATATCTACTAACATCATTTTTTTGATTTCTTCAAAATACTGTTTTGTCTCTGTCATAATAGTATATGCATTATTTACTATTAATCTTATACATTTTTCTCTATTTTTCACTACCCTTCCAGCATTACTTTTGCTACATCTAAAAATCTTATTTCATAGGTTCATAGGTTCATACTAGGCTATCTGCCCTAGGGCATTTTTAAGCCTAGCCAGAGTGTGTTTGGCTTTCGCCACCCATTTTAAATTAATTTTGCTATGCCCTTTTTTCGAGGTTAGTATACTGTGCCTCTGTCTAACAGTGACACAGAAGTGATACCTGGGGTAAACCTATGATCTCCCATCCACTCATCAAGATTCCTCTTGAACAGAGTCAATGAGGGACTCTGCCTAACCTGGACTGGGATTTTATTCCAGAGTGAAGGGAGCCTCTGGGTTATGAATCTGTCCCTCCAGCATGTCCTATTTATTTCAGTGCTGAGGTTCAAGTCTCTCGAGCGTGTAGCTCGATGGGATTTGGATTTTCTGAGGTGCAGCATGTCCATTAATTCCGGGTTGGACATGGTTTTATACGTCAGGCAAAGATCGCCTCTGAGCAGGCGGTATGCCACTGAGTAGAGATGGAGTTTCTTTAACCAGGCAGCATATGGCATCTGTTTGAGCCCTTTGATCCTCTTGGTGAGGTACTTTTGGGGTCTTTCCAGTTGCTGCAGGTGTCTGGTAAGGTACATCCGAAAAGGGGCATTGTACTCAATTATGGGCCTGAAGAGGGATGAGTAAAGAGGCACGATGACCTCCCCTGATCAAGATGTGAATCCCTTCATGATTAGGTGGGCTATATAAAATGTTTTTCTAACCACTTTGGCCACATGGTTGTCAAATGAGAGATTGCTATCAACTTGGGTCCCCAGGTCCCTAATTACTTCTTCTGTACTTAATGGATTACCACCTATGTGGTAATTTGTGGGCACTTTGTTTTGGCCAAAGGGGATGACTATACACTTTTTGGCATTTAGCTTGAGGCCATGGCTCTGGCACCAGTTGTCTGTTTCTATGAGGCCCTTTTGGAGGATGCTTGTTTCAGCTGGAGAGTCGATTATGGTGCCCAGTTTGCAGTCATCTGTGAACTTGGTCAGCCACAGTCCTTCCGTGTTGGCCTGTACCTCCGAGAAATATATACCGAACAAGAGAGGTCCCAGGACTGAGCCTTGTGGGATGCCACTTGTAACTGGTTTGGAGTCTGACATGGCTCCAGCAATTCTAACCATGTGGGTTCTGTCCTTGAGCCAGTTTGCAACCCATCTAGTGACATAGGGGTTTATATTTAAGCTGGTGAGCTTATCTATAATGCCCAAGTGGGGTATTGTATCGAAGGCTTTTGCGAGGTCCAGGTAGGCTGTGTGGACGACCTTCCCCTCGTCAATGGCCTTGGTGACTGTTTCAAAGAAATCAACCAGGTTTAAGAGGCAGGATCTGCCCTTAACAAAGCTGAACTGGGTAGGATCCAGTGTCTGTAGGTCCCCAATATCTTTATTTATGAGGTCCATGATGATCCTTTCCATAGCTTTGCAGACCAAGCTAGTCAGGCTTATGGGGCGATAGTTTCCAGGATCCGTTGAGGTACCACCTTTGTGGAGAAGGACCACTGTTGCTGTATGCCACTCTTTGGGTACATATCCTGTAGTAAGGCTGAGATTGAACAGTAGTTTTATGTTTGGGTTTAGCTCTTCTTGGAGTTCATATAGGACGCAGCCCAGGACACCGTCTGGTCCCATTGATGCTGTGTTTTTAGCTTTGGAGAGGGCGAATCTTACCTGAGCATCTGAGATGTCAGAGGGGCCGAAAAGCATGGTATGAGGTATAACCTGGTAGTGCTGGGGTGCTCTCGGGAGCCTTGAACCAGGTTTCTTTTACTGCACAGATATCGATGTTCTCCATGCTAAGGAATTCCTATACCGGAACATCTCATTCCCTACTAAACAATTTGTCCCCCTCCTCTCTTTTCATTTTTTGTTACATCTGATATCTAGCAAGCAACAAACATCCATTTTTATTTCTTACACCATTTCACCACCACCAAATCTCTTATATAATTTCTAATGCACTTCCTTCCTATTTAATGAAAAAAATTCCTATATCATCCTTTTCCATTTTTTTTTTTTACTTCCAGATCTTATTTTCAATTTTCCTTCTCCTAAATGTCGGACAACTGATTTTTCACTATTTTGTTCTTGTTCTTCTCCTTTTCCATTTCTCCCTCTTCTTCCTCTTCACCTTCTAAAATTGTTAATTCTGTTTTCTTCCTCTATATTAATAACCTTCTTTGAACTCTCTTTCTTCCACAGTTGCCTTTTCATGGTTTAACCCTTCTTTGGTATTCTCTTTCAACATCTTCTGTAATAATATTTTTGTTACTGTTTGTCTTTCCTCTGAGCTTCCCTCTACCTCTATTCTTTCCTTTTCTAATATGGGATAGTCAATTCAGAAATGTCCAAATTCTTTACATTTTTTTATAAAAGGCTTACGGTTTGTTGCTGTATGCCCCCTCTCCATACATTGGACATACCTTCCTTTGTTGGACTTTTGTACTAGTCTTTCCATGGTGCTACTCTATTTCTTTTTTCAGTTGCAGTCATATTTTTTCCAGCAAGTTAAAGCTGTCAATTGTCACACCACAAAAAAATCCAGGTCTCAAATGAATTAATGGTAAATCCTACCAGAAAAATATTATTATCCTTAAGGCCATACGTTGTCACACTGCCATCTCTTTTACCTTTTTATTCTTACCACTGGTTGTATTCTCTGTGGCTGCTAAGAAAATATAAATGTTTGCCCTTCTCAGTTCCTTCTTCTGGTCTTCCTTGCCTTGTTGAATCTACATAAATTCTTCTTTCTTATAACAAATAACTCAATTAAAGAGGTACACCATGAAAACTAGGCTACTCCACCAGCTGATAATAAGTCTATTGATTTACCTTCAGCAGCTATTTGTTTTTCCAGTGTCTCAGTTTCTTACTCCTGTAATACACTCTCCACTATGTCACCCTGTCCTGTTTCTTCTTCTTCTTTTGTCTCTGCCTGGTTCATCAAATCTATCAGCACTTGGGTCTCCAGTCCTCCATTTTCCATTTCTGTAACAGTTATTTCATCTCTTTCTCCATCCCTCAGTAATTTTTCTTCTGATCCTCTCTCCAACTCAGTTGCACTCGCCTCCATTTAAGAATTCACAGAACTGCAGTAGCAGCCCACCAGAACCACAAAGCAGCTCGACAGAATGTTTCACTCCCTCACATAAAAAATAGTAGGTGGGGGGTTCATTTTATCCAAAAGTATAAAAAGAGCAATTTTTGCATATTTACAAATGTACAGAGGAAATATACACAATAAGGATTCTATATTACAAACATGAAAACAAATAACATCTACAAATTTTCAAAAATACAATTCAGCTTATAAAACTGAAAAGATAATGAAATCAGAAATGAGTAATAATAAATAATTCACCCCCTCACTCTTTTGTCTATAACCAACATTTTAACCTATTCAAAACTTCAGTCAAGCAACACATCTTATTATGTAATACTTCTTTGCATCTTGTAAACCATAACAACGAAACAGCAGAGAAAATTACTTTACCAATTTTCTCTACATGGACATCCCATGGCATCCAATAGTATCCCAATCTTATAATAAGCACTGATACATTTTTTTTTATTTCAACAAATGGGAATTCCTAGTATAGCATATCCCAAATATTCTGAACTCTAATACATTTTAAGAAAACATGCTCATTGTCTTCTGCTTTAAATATTAGCCTATGACACCTCCTTTCTGCAAACATCTTATACCTTGCATTTTGTTTAATGGGTGATTTTAGTAACCACAACTGCCTCAAAACGTCTGACCATTCTGATATTTCTCCATACCTGATTCTTCTCTTTTTAATTTCCTCTGCTTCTTATGCAGTCCTCTTAACATACCCACCTTCATAATAAAAAAAAAAAAAAAATAAAATAAAAGTTCCATAATACATGTATACCATAGTTTTCTATCAGACACCAAGCCATGTAAACATTTTTTAAACTGATGCATCCTATTGAGAAATTCCTTCATTTTGTGTTCCCAATCAGATTTTACACTTTTTTCCTTTTACATAACCACCCCTAAAAGACTGACATATTTTAATTAAAAACATCATCCTTATACATCCTTATGCATCTCTATTTGAGTCTCTTACATTACAGGAGAGAGTCCTTGTTGCTCTTGACAGTCAAACCACATGTTCCCCTCATTATCACATGTAGTGTAATGCAATATGCATTTATTAACTGTATGCCCATTATTTCCATATTTACTGCATCTTCTGAGGGGACAGACATTTACCAAGTGGTCAAATTTCCTGCAGAGAATGTCTTAGACTGGCCTCCAAAATGAAAACTCCCTCTAACATTGCTTGCAACGCAAACACACGATAAGTGAACAATAGCATTATATACCATCTTTAGTGTTACCCCTGCTTTGCTGCCACCATTCCATAATAATAATATTATAACACTATTACATCAAAAACATGCTGATATTCTTTTTCAATATACTTTTGTATAACCATGCTTCTAAATTGCAACATATATATATATATATATATATATATATATATATATATATATATATATATATATATATATATATATATATATATATATATATATATATATATATATATATATATATATATATATATATATATATAAACCTGAAACATGAAACTAGGAATAATATAGTCCTTATAAACTTCATGGTTCAGTAAACGTCATGGTTCTGTTGTTTATCAAAAAGGCCCTCAGACTTATAGGCCAGCGTATGTGTTTCAAAATGCATGGCAACAAAACTTTAATTTTCAAGTGAATGCAAATCCATATTAACAAAGCCTAAAGACTTAACAATATAATCCTATCATCCTACTGTGTGTGTGTGTGTGTGTGTGTGTGTGTGTGTGTTTGTGTATATATATATATATATATATATATATATATATATATATATATATATATATATATAAATCAAATTTTTATAGCTTTTAGTTTCTCATGATTCAGCTTTATCCATGGATGTACACAGTAATTCATAATTAACATATTTAAATGCATTCATTCCTATTGCTTTCCCTATCACCTATTTTCCATAACATTTTTCTCGGTAGTATTTTGTTTTGCCATTCATACATTCTTTCCCTCTTTTGAAGTTACTCATCATATACCATATTTCCTTATATTTTTCTCTCATTATTATTCTAATTAAAGAGTTATTTCCTTCTTTTAACTTTGTCAACACTTTATACAAATGCAGTGATGCTGCATAAACAACTGGGTTAACAAAACCCAATCCTCCTTAATTTTCTTTCACATACAATACCCCTCTTTTCTGTGGTTTAATCTGGATCCCCAAATAAATGAAAACACAATAGACATTATTTCCTTTTCCTACTTTACAGAAACCATAAACATGCCATCTATATATTAAATTTTTGCTAAAAAACAGAATTGATTAAATGTACTTTCTTTCTATATGTCAACTTATATGTCCTCCAAAACAAACATATATTCCTTATGTTTTGTATTATATTATCTCATTGTTGCAGTCTAACTAGCTCAGTACCAAATTCTATACCTAATATTTTTATGTCTTCTGTATTAAACTGAATATTTCCAGTTCTAGCTATTGTTCCTAAACCTTTACTTATGTCCCTATTTATACTTATACCTATAGCCCTCAATATTAAGTTGCTCATGAGTTACCTCCATCCTTTCTTTGCTTTTTGTTCATAGGTTCATATGTGTTTACTAGCCTAATGACCACAAGGGCCTTTTTAAGCCTAGCCATGCATCCCAAATCTCTGACCAGTTCTGCTACCCTAGATAAGTGTAAACATGGGCCTGGGAAATGAACCATTTACAGGTGTTATTAAAACTATATTTTCTGCATAAGAAAACATAACTAGTACTTAAATTCCTTCTATAGTCCTATATCCTGCTATTCCTAATAATGTATTTATCTTATTAATAAATGCATACCTAGCCAATGCAAATAAAATATGACTAACTGGATACCACTTCTTATATCTATTTCTTTGCTTAGCCATCCATTCACCATAACTTTCACTTTAATTACAAAAGGCGTAGCCACTGTAGGGTCCCAAAACCAATGAACTACCTAAGGTAAAGTAAAAAAACTTTAATGTATCATGAAAAGAAACACACTGCACGGCAAATGTATAAAGTGCATTAATGCTTAACAAATCACCATCTTTTTCATCTCAAACACTGAGACTTATTCAGACCAAAAAAGCTACCAATCATTCCAATTAAATATCCTTGTTAGTTAATCAAATTTACTGCAAATTATTGCTAATGAAAGGATTAAGTTAAAATGCTTAAAATATATCACTTCCTCGCTCATGTTAAACAAATCATACAGTGCAATCACCTATCAACAGAGAATGGTTCATTGTCCAGTACAAAAATACATGTGTTATTATATAAAAAGATTACATTAGTATATTTCTGTATAAAATATACTACCAAATGATCAAATGTACAGCAAATTATAGCAATCAAAAATTGAAATGTTGAAATATCACCTCCTATGAAATAAACTTGCTACTATTACAAAAAATGGAAAATGCAACCACCAATGAACAGAGAATGGTTCCATACCCAATGTAAAATCTATTGTGCAAAAAAAAAAAATATTTGTAGCAGTGTGGTTTTAACATATGTTCCTAATTTGTCATGTGCTTCCACCTATCGGCGATTTTCTATAACTATTTGTGCTTACTAAAAACTCTACATTAAAACATATTATATGTAATATAAACCAGAAAATGAGCAACCAAAAATGGTCAGGTAATGCATCGGACTAACTAAATTAAGCAGGAGCAATCATGTAAAAATAAATATATCAAATATATTAAAAAGCATATTGCAAACTACAAAATGGATGAGTCAAATGAGAAAAAACAAATATAAATGGACACCATTAACCATTGATTAACTGACAAAAATATTTAAGGGAAATGTTTGGTAGCTTTATTGACCTGAAGAAGTCTCAGTGTATGAGACAAAAAAAGAGATGATTTGTTAAGCATGTATTGCACTTTATGCATTTGCTGTGCTGTGTGTTTGTGTTCATGATACATCAAAGTTTTTTTACTTTACCATCAATGACTGAGTGATTTTATCACCTCTACAGTGTCTATACCTTTTGGAATTATAGTTGGCACATTTCAACACTTCCGACACTGGTTTCCATTCATTTTGTGGTTTTATTGGCTTGTTTATTATTTTCACTTTATTATTTTTATCCACTGAAACAAATACTTTTCTCACGTATATTATATTCTTTCATTATGTCCCATAAAATTTCATGCTGTAGCTTGTCAAATGCTTTGCTCAAATAACCTGCAATAATTTTTAACTTCAGTTTTCTTATTCATTATAACATCTACAATTTCTGTCATTATCGCGGTGGTGGTGATGCGGTAGTGTTGTCGCCTCACAGTAAGACACTGTCTGGTTCGATTCTCAGCTAGAGCGTCTTCTGCGTGCAGACATGCGTGAATGGGTGTACCTTCGATGAAGGTTGTGAGTCATGGCTGGTAACTCGGCAGGTAAAAATCAACTACCAATCATTAGCGGACCGGAGTTCCGCTGTGGCGACCCCTAACCGGGAAAAGCCGAAAGACACAACAACATCATTAATAATGCTTGACTTCTTTTTCCCAAATAGCCTTTCTTTTATTATTTTAATTAGGTTATTTTCTAATCATTTCTATATTATTTTCATAAAAAATCTTATACTCTGCTTTGTTTAAAACTATCAACCTCCAATTTCTTATGTCCTCCTTTTCCCATTTTCACGTTTTTTCTCCATCTTGCTGTATCCATTCATTTAATACTTCTACAAAATACTTCCTCTGTTAGTCTAACATGTCGTTATACATGTAATATTCAATGCCATATAATACTGTAGCTGCTAACATGTTTACTGTTTTTACTGCATTATTTACGTTTGCACTTTTATTTCCATTTCTAACTCCTCATTATCCTTTTAAATTTTTTAACTTTCCACTTTTGTTTTCTTTCTATTTTTTAATTTTCAAATGTCTTTTCTATATACTCTTTTATTACATTAATTATTTCTTGAGGTATTTTAATGTTTGAGTTTTAACATTTTCTTTTCTCTATCATTTACTTCTGTTATTCTTTTATTTTCTTTTACTATGTTACTCAAATAAGATGCTACCTATTCCATTTTCCCTTGTAAAAATACCTTTGCTAAAACTGCATCCTTCTCTTGAATCATCTTATATATCTTCTTTTCTCTCTTAAATAATGCTTTATTATTACTTACTAAATCTATAAATGCCACAGTGGTGGTGCTGCGGTAGCGTTGTCACCTCACAGTAAGACGCTGTCCGGTTTGACTCTCAGCTAGACCGTCTTCTACATGGAGACATGCGTGAATGGGCATACCTTTGTTGAAGGTTGTGCATCAGGGCTGGCAACTCGGCACATAAAAAAAATCAACTGCCAATCATAAGCAGACTGGAGTTCCGCTGTGGCGACCTCTAACTGGGAAAAGCTGAAAGACACAACTTACTAAATCTATAAATGCATAACTGCTTATTGCATTATATTTTTCTTCTCCTCTTTTTTTCAACTTTACATTTCCAAAATGGAATTTTGAAAATTCCAAAAAAATTCTATTTTTCTTTAAAAGTTATCTACCAAGACATCCTGTGTTGTAAATTCTCTCATAACTACATAATTGTTTCATAACTGCTTAACTCTTTCTCTCCCTTTCTTATCTAAATCATTTTAGTTTAATCTTTAATACTTTTATCTATTTTTATACATGCCTCTCTTTCTTGTATCTCTATCTAAATTGCCAAATGATTTGAAAATCCTGTAACATTTATTCTTTTGTGTATAATTTTCAAGCTTTCCAAAATAATAAAATATATCTCTGTTCTTAAATTATTCCTTCTGTAAGTCCACTGTTATTGTCCCATATATACATAATTTTTTATTTTTTAATATTTTCTGATATTATTTTAACATCAGCACCCTCTTTTCTACTTCTCCTTTGGTCGAAATTAAAACCCACCAATAATATTTGTTCCATGTTCACACTTACATAATCTAAAATTCTTTTAAACATCTACTTTTTTCTTTTTTTTTGTAATGTATGCATAAACTACAATAATTCTATAAACCTGCTTTTTTCATCTCACATCTATAACTGTTTCCCTACCCAATATTAAAAAAGAATAACTGAAGATTCCTATTGGATTTCTACATAATATTCCTATGCCTGAATATGTTTATTTCCCTATATTCCAAAAAAAATTCACCCCTCCATAATTTTTCTACTTGTAATCTCCCCATTCTGTTAACATGTTTGTATCTTCAAGTATAATAACACCAATATCAAGTGTTATGTACTATTCCAATATATCTGATCTTATTTTAATATTATTTATACTGTTCACATTTATTGATAAGGTTCTCAGGTTTTCCTTTTATTGTTTTTGTTTTACTTAGTTTCCCTTCTACAATTTACCTTTTTTATTTTATACCTAGGTCCCTAAATTCCAGCTTCCTATCATTTATCCTTTTCCCAATATAATTTTTCTTTTCCTTCACATCTCTCCTATTTATTTCTTCTTTATCACTAGCTTCTGCCATTTCTTCATACCCTTCTTTTGATATCATTCTATATTTTCTTTTTCTACCTTCTTCTGTCTCATTATCTATCATTATTTCTTTTTCTTGATCTCCTTCTTAACCTCCCCCTTGCTCTGTCTCTTGTTTATTCTCATGCTTTTCATCCACTTTCTCATCTTCCTTATTTTACATGCAATTTATTCATAAGTGCCTGCTTTTTTACATTTCAAAGCATTTTAATTCACTCCTATTTTGCTTCATGCCACACTTAAGCACGGATATAGCATTTTCTTTTGTTACAATTGTTAATTAAATGATCACTCTTACCACATAAAAAAACACATTTTCTGTTGCCCCCAATATTTCACAGTGCTTTTATTTCCTTCTACATTTATCATACTTGGAATATGTACTATTTTTTCATTTTCCATTTTTAGTACACTATCATATCCCCAACCCCAGTCCATAAACCTCTATTATCATACATTTTTACAATGACCATAACATCTTTGCATACAATGTTTAAATAGTCTTTTCATACTTCTTTTTCTACTTCAGTTTGAAACTGAACATAGATTTTTCTTTTTTGTTTCTGTATTAAATGCTTGTTCTACATATGAGTTACATAGATTACAGTTTTCATTTAGTTCATATTGTTCCAAAAATTGCTCCATATACTATCCTAATTCAAAAATGTCACAAAAAGTATCTTTATTAATATGAATAAATGATATTAAAGCACAAAATAAATTATTAATCAAACAAGTCGTACAAAATGTATTATTAATCAAATGAAAGGTACAAAACACACTATTAATTAATCAAAATGTTTGAAATTATGATATTTGATAAAAACTAGCAGATATATTCATATGGGGCTCAGAATTACCTTTGATTGCATAATGAGCATGTGTAAAGTAAAACGAGCACAAGAAACGTACAATGAGCATAATATGAGATCAAAAGGGCATAATGAGTGCAATAAAAGGGCAGATTAAGCATAAAGACCAAGGCAACTGCATGTTTTTTAGTAAAAGACTGTTTGGGCACAAGCTACTATTTTGTATTGACTGAAGCCATTCAAAGCATAACTAGAGTTGTTCGAAGTATCTCAGAGTGTGCAATGTGTTTGCAGAGTGCGTGCTTTATCACGGCTCAATTATTTTGAATAGTTTGCTGGGTGCAAAGTACAGTTATATTGCAAAGTGCAGTCAAAGTACAACCATTTAGAAAAGTTTCTTGTGCTGTTTGCATTTATTCGCAGAGTACCACCATTTCAAAGTGTTTCTTACACTGTACAGAGTTATTTCACAAAGTACATCCATTTTGAAAGGTTCTTGTGCTGTGTACAACTACAGTTTATTTGCAAAGTGCATTCATTTCAAGTGTTTCTTACTCTGAGCTTCTTCTGTTGTGTACAGTTTATTCACAAAGTACAGTCATGTCAAAGTATTTCTTACACTGATAAGGAGTAGTTTCACAAAGTACAGTGATTTCAGAGTGTTCTTGCGCTACTGAGACTTATTCAGCAAAGTGCAGTTATTTCAAAGAGTTTGTTGTGCTATTAGGCATAATTGCAAGTACTGGTATAAAATTCTGTCAGATATATTCATGTATGTATGTTCGTACATAATTTCAAGCACCTTCACTACTATGTGTTGATATGGCATTGGCATTTCAGAGACCCAGTTCACTTGTGTTTTATTATAAAATAGCAAAGAATTGGAGAGTATTTGAGAAGGAATATGATCTTTTCATACAAGCAGATTTTTCTGACAAAGATGCTATACAAGCACATTTATTTGCTTAACTTAGCTGGGTCAGAGGCCATTGAAAGAGAGCATTAATTTGTGTATGCACCAGCAGTATATGCAGTAGTGGGGGAAACCACCATATCATGGTACCGGCTGAATCAAGAGAGGACCCTGGTGTTTAAAATGCAATTTTAGAGAAATGTGCAGCCCCCAGATAATTACATTAGAGAAGCACTTACTTTATAGAAGAGGCCAAAAGCCAGGAGAAACTTTTGCAGCTTATGTCACTGACTTGAGAAATAAGGCCAAATATGTAGATTTGATGACTTGAAAGATGAGCTAATAAAGGACAGAATTGTGTGTGGTGTTAATAGTGCTGCAGTGAGAAAGATTTTGCTTTGTGACAGTGATTTAATCTTAAGAAAAGCTATAGAGATTTGTCAAATTCATGAGCTCACAGAAAGGCACACAAGTATACCTGTAAGTGATACGAGCATGGTTTACAGCCTCTAGAGCAAGTGTAGACAGCATGCAGCATGTGGCAAGCAGAAACAGGCCTAAGTACTTGGCAGCTGCAATACCTGTGAGATTTCCTGGAAGGAGCCCTAGATTTCTAGCAAGTTCCAAGACTGGTTCAGTAAAAAGAGCATCCTCAGTGCAGTATAAGGGTGAATCAGCAAAACCCAAGTCAAGTCTTATTGTTAACTGTCATAATTGTGGTGCCAAGCATGAGTCTAAAAGAGAGAATTGCTTAGCATTTGGTCAGCAATGCCACAAGTGTAAAAAATGGAATCACTTTCAAAAGTTTTGTAAATCAAGCAAGCCTTATTCAGTTATTAAGAAAGGTCACAAGGAAAGCAAGTTGATCATGTAGAAAGCTGCAACCCTACTTTCTATGTAGATGGTGTATCAGTGGTCTGTGAAAAGGTTGATGCAGTAGATTTATTAGCAAAGAACAAAGTACTTCATACTGTCCTGATCAATGGCAAGCCCATAGAGCTCAAAACAGACACTGGTTCAACATGTAATATAATGTCAGCAGAAACATTTGCTGAAGTGAGGGCTGGTGAGCAACTTAATTTGGCCAGTTGTGCAAAGCTTGTTGTTTATGGAGGTGAAGAATATCAAACCAAAGGCTCAGTAGTGTTTTCATGCCATACAGCTGAGAACATTATATCTTGCAATTTTATGTAGTCAGAAGACCTGTGCACTCATTATTAGATCTCAGAGACAGTTTGAAAATGAAACTGCTTTCTTTTACCAAATGAGTCCATTGTGTAAGCACGTGACCTAGTTCCAGCTTTACTGATGTTATTTTCTCAGAGTATGCTGATGTTTTCTATGAGAAGCTAGGCAAACTTCCAGTTTTGTACTCCCTGAAAGTAGACCCAGAGGTCAGTCCAGTGGTCAGACCAGCAAGGAGAGTTCCAATATCTGTGCAGGACAAAGTCAATGTCCAATCAGACAAAGTGGTGCAGCAAGGTGTGATTTGTCCAGTCACAAAACCAACTGAGTGGGTGTCTTCCATGGCAGCTGCTCATACAAAAACTTCAGATGAAATCAGAATATGCATTGACCCAACAGACTTGAACAAGGCATTAAAAAGCCCTCATCACCCTATGTGTACAATCGAGGAGATTGCCACTCTCATGCCCAATGCCACTAATTTTTCTGTCTTAGATGCAAAGAGTTCATTTTTGCAAATAATGCTTGATCACAAATTTTCACTACTGACTAAATTAAGTACCCTCTTTGGTAGATACAGATTCCTCAGGATTACTTTTGGAATAAATTCTGCCAACAAAGTCTTTCAGCATGCAATGGAGCAATTTTTTTCAGGCTAACCATGTGCAATAATAGTTGATGATTTACTGGTTGGAGAGCAGTAGTGAAGCAGAGTATGACAGAAACCTCAGGAAAGTTCTGGATAAAGTGCATGAAGTGTATTTAAAGCTCAATTCCCTGAAATGCAAATTCAGACTGCCAGAAGTTACTTATGTAGGTCATTTATTTACCAGTACAGGCTTATGACCAGACCCTTCTAAACAAGCAGCCATTCTTGAGATGCTAGCTCCAGACAATGTCCAAGCCCTACAGCGTTTTCTTGGTATGAGTAACTATTTTGGCAAATTTATCCCTGACTTTAGTGAGTTATCAGCTCCCTTAAAAGAGCTGACACACAAAAATATTACCTGGTCATGATTAGAACAACACCAGAGATCATTTGATATCCTCAAACAGCAAATTGCCAACCCACCTACATTAAGGTACTATTATGTCCACAAACCAGTAATTCTTTCCTGTGATGCTTCAAAGTTCGATCTTGGTGCAGTTATTCTTCAAGAGGGCACACCTGTTGCCTGTGCATCTGGAACTCTTACCCAAATTGAAATTCAGTATGTTCAAATTGAGAAGAAACTTTTGGCAATTGTGTTTGCATGTTCGAAGTTCCATGATTATATGTATGGTCGAGATATCCAGATAGAAATTGACCATCAGCCTCTAGTCACTATTTTAAAGAAGCCCATGCATTCAGCTTCAGGAAGAATACAAAGAATGATGCTCAAATTGCAAAAGTAGAATTTCAAAATGGTCTATACAAAAGGCAAACTTTTTTATGTGGCTGATACCTTATCCAGATTACCCAGAAATACTATGGAACAGATTGATGCAGAGAATTTTGACTTTGATGTCATGGAAGTGTATAATTTTTCTACCGTGATACTTGTTGAGCTAAGAGATCATACAAAGACTGATCTAATTTTGCAAAAGCTCAACCATTTTATCAGTATAGGATGGCCATCAAAGCAATCCTGTGTACCGTCAGAAGCACAACCTTATTTTCCATACAGAGATGAGATGCTGATGGAAGATGGTATCATTTTCAAAGGTCCAAAAGTTATTGTTCCTACCTCTTTACAATGCAAATACATTTAGATTTTTCATTGTGGCTACCCAAATACTGATTCTACCAAAAGAAGGGCAAGAGGACAAGTAATTTGTCCTTCTCTATTTAAAGGCATTGATAAAGTACTTTCTTCTTGTTTATTGGGCAACAGTACTAAACCGCATTTGCAAAAAGATTCACTTCAGCTAAGCCAAATTCCTGAACTACCTTGGTCAACAGTAGCCACTGACATATTTGAGTGGAACAATCAACGTTACTTCTTGTTGGTCGACTCTTATTCAAATTGGTTTACAATCAGTTTTCTACCTAACCTAATGTTAAGTGCCGTTATTACTATGATGAAACATCATTTCTCAGTCCATGGTAGTGCACACAAAGTTATTTCTAACAATGGTACCCAGTTTACCAGTCAATTGTTTCAGAGATTTGCAAAAGAGTGGGACTTTATCTATGTTACTAGTAGTCCTGAATGCCCACAGTCAAACAGCCTTGCTGAACGTGCAGTACAGAGTGCAAAGCAATTACTAGAGGGATCAAAGCATGGCAATACTGATATCTTCTTGAATTTGCTTAATCTCAGAAATATACCCCATGACAACCTACTTGGCTTGCCTGCTCAGATACCTCTATCTAGGCACACCAGAACAACCTTGCCCATTAGTTCTAGTTTGTTGGTACTTAATGCTAAAAACAACAGAGCAATCAAAGCCCAGCATTTCAAGAAGCATTCTTCTCAGAAGTCCAGCTATGATAAAATGAGCAGATTCTTCATCAATTAAAAGAAAAGAAAGCCATTGAGGATGCAAACAGCAAAAGGCTTTGATCAAACTGATCAAGTGAGAGGTATATGTGCCGAGCCGAGATCCTACTTAGTGGAATCTGAGAGTATAGAATACGGAGAAACTGCAGACATCTTCTTCCTGTATCAAAAATGATATCACAGCATCATGCCTGTGATACAGACTCTAGATGTCAGCGGAACCCTGACAATGTTTATACCAAAGAACATGTCTCAGTATATATTCCTGTTCCTGATGATGTCCCAGTTGTCCCCAAAGTTGAACATTCCTTGAAAACAATTCCCGTTGCTCGATCCAATTCTGAATTTTATGTTACACAATCAGGTTGTATTTCTAGACCTTGTGTAAAATACACAGCAACCTGGACATGATGGTTTTATGTGTCTAATTTGTATGATTGCATGTCAAAGAATTAGTTCTGTATAACTGATCAAAAGATCATTTCTGTACATTGCATGTCATTGAATACAGTCATTTAGCATATGATATACTTCTCAAAAATGGAGGATGTACCTTTAAGAAGTATTTCCAGATGTAAGCATGTGCATATAAATAGTGAGCACATGCAGGCAGCAGTGCCATTTTGAGAGAACAGCCAGAGTGTTAACATGTATGAGTGTGGTAGTCAGTCTGTTTATAAGTTTAAGTTACAAAGTTTCATTCCTGATGTGTTTGTGTGTAATAAAGCTGCTTGAACTGAACCCACAAATGTTCATCTGTTTTATCCTGACTGGACGAGCGACAGCTAAGATATTAAGATGACAGTTCTGCCGTGCTGTCTGTACTTGGTGGTCCTAAATGTTGCTGATATTTATTCCTTGTTTCTGGACTAGTTATCATAAGGAAGTGAACATCTGTCATGCTGTCTGTACCTGATGGTTTAAATGTTTTTGTTAATATTTGTTGCTTGTCCCTATCTGAGCTGAGCAATGATTCTTCTATGTTATCAGTTACTTTGCATTACAATCTGATCACACTGTTTATGCAAGTATCTTCATTTGTGTACGGCATGGGGTTTGTGGACAATGCAATTTAATATAGTGTCATACAAAATCCTTAAAAGGTAAGACACCCTTGATCACTATAAGTAAAAAACTAAGAGCTCTCATAAAATCATCCAAAGCAAATTTCGAGAGAAGAATAGCTAAAGACTCAAAAGACAATCATAAGGCCTTCTTTAGCTATGTTAGAAACCTGGGAGGAAACTCCCAGATATGCTCAGAGCTAGTTCAAAATGATGTGAAGATTACTGATCCTACAGACATTGCCAACATACTGGCTGACAGGTTCAGTGCAAACTTCCCCCCTCCCCAAAGGGGAGATATCTATACCCAACCATTGCAGCCCCCAAACATCTCCAGCCCAAGTGAGAACTGCTCTCCAAAGCAAAAAACACAGCATCCATGGGACCTGATGGTGTCCCCGGCTGTGTGCTCTATGAACTCAATGAGGAATTAAACCCACAGCTAGGACAGCTGTTTAATCAAAGTCTTACCTCTGGATACGTACCCAGCGAGTGGCGCACTGCAACTGTGGTACCACTTCACAAAGGCGGTGCCTCCACCGACCCTGGAAATTACCGCCCATTAGCTTGACAAGCCTTATCTGCAAAGCCATGGAGAGGATCATAATGGACCTCATAAATAAAGACATAGGGAATTTGCAGACTTTGGATCCAACCCAGTTTGGCTTTGTCAAAGGCAGATCATGCCTTTTAAACTTGGTTGACTTTTGAAACAGTCACCAAAGCCATTGATGAGGGAAAGGCAGTCCATACAGCCTACCTCGATCTGGCTAAGGCCTTCGATACAATACCCCATTCGGGTATCATTGAAAAACTCATCAGCTTAAATGTCAACCCATACATCACAAGATGGGTTGCAAACTGGCTGAGTGACAGAACCCACAGGGTCAGAGCTGCTGGCGCCATGTCAGACTCAAAGCCTGTCACAAGTGGTGTCCCACAGGGCTCAGTCCTGGGCCCACTCTTGTTTGGCATCTACTTTTCCGAAGTACAAGCAAACACAGGAGGGTTATGGCTGACAAAGTTTGCAGATGACTGCAAACTGGGCCATAGTAGAAAACACATCTGACACAGATATCCTTCAGAAGGGTCTCACAGAAGCGGATAACTGGTGCCAGAGCCACGGCCTAAAGTTAAATGCCAAAAATGCATAGTCATACCCTTCGGGAAAAACAAGGTTACCCCTAGCTACCAAATAGGTGGCAATCCACTGAGCACAGAAGAAGTTATCAGGGACCTGGGGACCCAGGTTGATAGTAGTCTGTCATTCGACACCCATGTAGCTAAAGTAGTTAGGAAGACCTTCTACATTGCCCACCTTATCATGAAGGGATTCTCATCTAGATCAAGGGAGGTCATAGTCTCCCTTTACTCATCACTCATCAGACCAATGATTGAGTACAATGCCCCATTCGGAATGTATCTGACCCGACACTTGCAGCAGCTGGAGAGGCCACAAAGTTCCTCACCAAAAGGATAAAGGGTCTCAAAATCTGTCCTATGCTGCCCGACTGAAAGAACTCCAGCTCTATTCAGTCGCACGCTTGCTCAGAGGTGACCTTTGCCTAACATACAAGGCCATGTCAAACCCAGATTTGATGAATATGCTTCACCTCAAAAATCTAGATCCATCAGAGCCACAAGGCGGAGACTTAAACCTTGACACGGCTATTAATAGGACGTGCTGGAGGGATAGATTCATCATCCAAAGACTCCCTATGCTGTGGAACAAAATCCCGGTACATGTGAGGCAGAGCACCTCGCTGGCCTTGTTCAAGAGAAATCTTGACCAATGGATGGGAGATCGCAGATATACCCCAGGGATTACCTCAGTGTCACTGCTCGACAGAGGCACAGCAAAATAATGGGTATAGTTCCCCATACTAAAGGGGTGGCGTAAGCCACAAAACGATGGGCTAGGCTTGTAAATGCCCTCGGGCAGATAGCCTAGTATGAACCTATGAACCTATGAACAAGTGGTATTGTGACAGACTAGGGTGATGGTTAATAGTTTGTGACTCAGATATTCTTGAAGTTTAGGTGGATGTATCTGTAACCAGCATACCTCCCAGTTATCTAGATTTTAGCAGGATGTCTGGATTTCCATCTCAAAATTTTGGCTTGTGTCTTACAACATTTTGTTGGGTCAATTCACTGAGGATTGAAGTCACTTTAATAATGACATACATTTGAGTGTCAGACATAAAATGCATGCTAACACAAATTATTTTATTCTAGAAACTTTCTAAGTTTAAAGTTTGTCACTGTTTTATGGCCTCTGCCCCCTCATTATTTAAAGCTTTGTCTATATTTTTTTTGCTAAGAAGCTGAGAGGTATGGCAATCAGTTATTTTTTTATATTATCTAACATTCTAAAAACATACACAATCCATCTATACATCCACACCCCTTTTTCCCATTTCTGTACATGGGGTTGGAGTGTTACTTCAGCAGTGACAATCATCTAGAGCCAAGGCTCACACCACTCAGTGGCTAGCCCTGCCACAGTTGTTCTTCCACACCACATACTCACATGCACACTCACACCTATGGTCAATTTAGATTGTCCAATCTACCTACTGCATGTCTTTGGAATGTAGTAAGAAACCTGAGGACTTGGAGGAGACCCATACGAACACAGGGAGGACATGCAGACTTCACACAAAAGGCAGCCCCAGTTAAGAATCAAACCAGGGAACCTCTTGCTGCTATCCACAGCACATGCCTGCAAAATAAGCATTTTGTAGAACAGCTTAATAATATAATATATGGGAATATGTAATCACCTTTTTCCTTAAGATTACATAGCCTAGATTGTTCTATAATTAAAATTCTTAATCTGATTGATTATAATTTCTTAATGATAGGAGAGTGAATCAAGAGAAATAACTTATTTGGAAAATCACGTCTATTTCACTTTGTCAAAAACTCTAATCATCAAATACATTTTTGTTGAACCCTATTTGTCGAAGCCTCACTCCATTGAATGTACATTTAAACAAAAATTTTCCCAGGGCAAAAAATGCTTGACCAACCAACTGAGCATCACAAAAATAACAAAATTTAAAAAATACTCAGGTGGGGGGGCTGTGCCCACAACCCCCCTAACTAAATATACCAACTTTGAGATCTCATTACAGTGGGGAAAGGGCAAATTCCTGATGATGACTCTTGGTTTCTTTTCCCTGGACATTCAATAGAGTGAGACTTTCATAAATAGGTTTCAACAAAAAGGTATTTGATTAGAGTTTTCAACAAAGTGAAGTAAACATGGAATATCACTTACTCAATAAAAACATGTACTAAAACTCCACAATGAACACATAGAACTATTATATGATACCAAGCTAGCTGTCTCATTTTTGGTTATAATTCCTTTTTCAGCCAATTTCTTTCTTAGGCATGGTGAAGCAGATTTGATCTCAGCACATACAATGTATATGTCCTAGGAGCCTTGAGTTTAGAAGGTACCTAGACTTAGGCACCCAAGGATGATGCCACAGTATATGCACAAAACGAATGATTTCAATAAATCATTTAGTTTCTAATGTCACTCCAGAGAAATCAAATATCTGTCAGCATGGGAGGACATAGTTAAAAGATCATATTAGTTTGTCAAGGATGGTCTGCACCAGTCCCTCCTAGGCTTGTGGATACTGGCTAACACTTTATCCAGCCCCTTTGAGCCTTTTTTAGGCAATGCCAAAAATAACAAAACTACCAACATACCAAAATAGTCAACGTTAAGGTGTTACTACTCAATACTAGGGGCCTAAACAATAATCTCCATATCTTATAATCCCTCCTTATTATTGAGAATATAGTCATCTGCACAATTACAGAGACTTGGTGTAAAGCCTTAGAACATTCTCAAGTAGTGCAAGGTTACAGTGTCTTCCACACATTTAAACCAATAACAGCACTGACTGGAATTAAAGGTAGAAGATTCTCTATCTACATTAGCAACAAATATATCCCCAGGTTGGTCAAAAAAGATGATGCCATGGAATTCATCCACATGCAGGTCATCTTAAATAAGTTTCCTTACCATACATAACTAGCTATAGGTAACCATCTATGCCCCAAGAGTCTCGCAGTTCTTGGCTAGACCTATTTCAGGCACTCACCATCTAACCAAGTACCTTATTCATGGGTGACTTTCATTATTCTTCTGTGGATTGGAAAACATACACTGTCTCAAACTCACAGACACAACACTTCCTGGAATTTATTACTATGATTGCCCTGGACCAGATAGTCTGCACCCTAAGCAAAAGATCAAATATACTGGATCTAGTACTCGACAACATGGGAAAATGCCACTCCCCTTTCCCCCATGACATGTCCTCACTAGTGAGGTCAGATCGCAAAGCCATCTCTGTTGAAATAAACATCAGTTAGGAAAACCCAACAAAAGCTAGGAACTATTCTAAGGCAAACTACGTCTTATTAAGTGAGTGACAGTTTGTCAAAATTCAAGGCTACCCCTAACTCAGTAACCACAGCTTTCTGTACAGAATTATTCACAAAATCCTGTACAAATATATAAAGGAATGCATAGAGTTTGTACCTACCAGACGTACGTGCAAAACAAAAATCAAAAAACAAATCCCACTAGTGGAACCCACATCTCACCGGGGTATATAACAAAAGAAATCAAGGCCAAATATGAGGTCAGATTCACCTCTCAGGCTAAGGACAATCACGACACCTTCTTCTGCTTTATCTGGAACCTTAAAGGTAGCACACAGCAGTGTGCTGAACTGGTGGTTAATGGCACTGGCACTGCTTTCTTTGATCAGGGAGATATAACAAATCTACTGATCAATAAATTCAGCTCAAATTTCAACCCCCACTCCCCCCAGCTACCCCTGTGAAATCGCTACTGGCATAATATACTCAACTATTAACAGTGTTTAGGTTCTGACAGAGTTTGCCAAGGCAAAAAAACACTGCCTCAAATGGCCTTGACAATATCCTTGATATACTCTTGAATAGTTTAAAATACAACCTATCAGGACCACTTGAGACACTCTTCAAATGCAGCCTCTAAAAAGGTTAAGCACCAAGTGAAATGAGAACTGCAGTGGTCATCACGCTTCATAAGTGTGGACCATCAACTGACCCCAGAAACTACATACCCATCAGTCTGACAAGTTTAATATGAAAAGCCACTGAAGTAATTATTTTGGAAATGATTGACAAGGACATTGGCAGCCTACAGATGTTGGGTCAATCCCAGTTAGGCTTTCTTAAGGGAAGGTGATGCCTACTTAACCTGGTTTATTTCTTCAAGAAGGTCACCAAGGCAATAGATAAGGGTAAAACAGTGTATACCTCATATCTTGACCTCATCAAGGCATTCCATACAATAATCATTCAGGCATTGTTGCCAAACTCTCCAAACTAGGCATACATTCCCAAATAACTCTCTGGATTGCTGGCTGGCTCACTGATAGGATCCAGGAAACCAGAATTGGTGAGACCACCTCCACCAAGAGACCAGTCACCAGTAGAGTACCTCAGGGCTCCTTGCTGGGCCTGCTTCTGTTTGTCGTCTACTTCTCTAAAGTCAAGGCTAACTCCAAAGATATTTGGATCATCAAGTTCACAGATGGGAGCTAACATAGATTCCTCCCATGACATTAACATCTTGCAAGAGGGTCTAACAATGACAAATGACTGATGCCAAAGCCATGGTTTAAAACTCAACACCAGCAAATGCATTATAAATCCCTTTGGGAAATTGTACACCCAAATTAATGACTCCATCAATAAAACACCCCCAAGAGTAGATCCAGTTAGCAGGGATCTGAGAGCATGTGTAGATAGTAATCTGGCTTTTGACTAACATGTAGCAAAGATAGTAAGAAAATCTTTCCATGTCATCCAACTTCTAGGAAATGGTAATGAATCCATGTCCAACTAAGCTACAATACCACTCTACACAACCCTAATTGAACCCATTTTTGAGTACAATGCCCCCTTTGTAAGATACCTAACCAGACACTTGCAACAGTTGGAATGCACACAAAGGTTCCTCACCAGGAGAATCCATGGAATGAATATCCTGTTCTCTACAGATCCCCTAAAGGCCCTGTCTCTGTATTCAGTATCCTACAGGCTCCTGACAGGTGATTTATGCCAGTCTTAGAATGCATTCTCAGATCTAGACCTGATAGATCTGTTGCACATCTGCAAAACAAACAGCACAAGAAGCACTAGGACCAAGGATTTGAACTTTACTTGTGACATAAATAGACTGGGCCATGTGGCAGATTTCTGACTAAAAGGATCCCCATGTTATGGAATAGGATCCCCATCCATGTGAAGCAGAGTTCATCCCTGTCCCTATTCAAATGAAACCTTGACCACTGGATGGGAAATTGCAAATTCTCCCCTGGTCTGCCTCCCATGTGTCTAATGAACCGAGACTGTTAATAAGTATAATATTTTTCCAATTAACATTGACTCCCACAAGTCCCTTAACGATCTACTCATTAACACTCTCCTTGTCCTCCTATTAGATACCCAAGATGCTTTGGAACAAAATTGGGGTGGGATGCATATCTAGGCTTATAAAGGCCCTATCCTTTTACTCCATCTCATATAATTTATTGAGAGGTGACTTATGTCTGACCTACAAGTTATTCTTTGATCCAGCCCTGATAAAAATGTTACATATTTGCAAGAAAAGTTATATGAGGGTTATGGATTCCCTGAACCTGGACCTTATTTTTGACTCTTACAGAACTTGCTGGAGAGAGAGGTTTGTATCTCAAAAGTTACTTCATCTATGGAATAAACTTCCCATCTTCATAAAACAAAGCCTATCCCCCACTCTCTTAAAACACAATTTGGATAAATGGATGTGAAACTGTAAATTAATTCCCAGGGTACTGACCATGTCCCTTATGGACAGAGCCAGTCTGTAAAATGACTCAGGGCTCAAACACCCAAACACCCACTACCATGATATTATGCCATCCTATATCTGGGGAATTAACATATAATATTGTCATATCCTTGGTATTACTGGCTAGGATGTTAAAGGCTCTTGTGCCGTTAGCCTAGTAATCACCTATGAACCAATGAACCAGAAATTCTAATGGCTATATTGACTAGCTATTGGTCCATTGTTGAGTCCATACAGATATACTATTATTATTGTTTAGAAATTATCACTTGTCTGATATAACACCTAATTTTAAGAATGGTAGGACTTGCTTTCCTGTCAGTGACAATTTAACTCTATAATGTTAGCAATGTAGCGCAATTCTTTTGAAAACAGCACTGTCTATCATACCAGATGGCATGTGGGTATATAAAACACTGTGCAGATAATGTATTAAAGATACTGCTCTAACAGAAAGCTGCACTTTAAAGTCTGCTTCCATTTTTGTGCTTGTATAGTATAAGTTGAAAGAAAATTGCTTTGCACAATAAATATTAATATATATGGGGAAAACATATTTTTGAGTAAACTGTATTTTACTTTTTTGATGACAGTCAAGCAATATATAGCATTTAACCCAATATCACACAAAAGGACTTAACTCCTTATGCATTGTTAGCAAGAAAGAACATTGCAATGACTTTGCCATTAGGTACAAAATACAATGCATGTCTCCTCTTTTAATATTGATCATAACTGCACTGTGATTTTGTTGCGGTATCTGCCAGTATGTACCACAACTATCTCAGTAGCACTTATGGAATTCAGACTGTCTAATTTATTAACAAGACGGGGAAAAATCTAAAACAGTTATTTGAACTTGGGAGTGGCCCTTACACAGTGACTGCAGGCCAGATAGGGATAAGCAAATATTTGTCATGTTATTCCTGTAGGCTCATTTAAACTACACAGACCATCTGTAGACCCCACCCTTTTTTAATGCAGTAGTGAGTTTTGTAATATATGCAAACAGAAGACTAAAAACTAGAACCAGCATACACAACTATGCTATAAAAATACAATCCATTGCATAAACACTAAACCACCTTCTCTAATGTAAAAAAAATATTCAATGTTATTGATCATGTAAAGAAGGATTATAGGGGTGGAAACCTCAAATGAAGTTAGAATATAGGACGGTGTTCTGTCATTTTGGCTGGAAGAAACTAACCCCCGAAGTCTCAATGGGGCTACTAAATTTAAAAGTGTTTTAGAAGAAGAATATGAGGCAGTTGAAATAATTTATTTCAAAGTTTTTTCTTAATATTTTATGTAATTAGTTATTTTGTAAGTAGCTACTATGAATTGGTAAGTATGTATTATATAATGATGTTCACAATTCTGTGATTAAGTTTGTAATCATATGGTGCGTTTATTTTATATTTAAGTTGGTAGCAAAGTGGAGTTTTTTTCAATTTAGATGCTTCAATATAAGGATAGGAACATTTGAAATTTGCTCTGTTCATTAAATTATTTTGACTACTCTAGCACTCCAGTTCTTTATTTTCCCTAACTTTTTGTGTTGCTGATTTTGGTACAAGGGGAAGAAACATAACATAACTTTATATAACAGTGATCTTTTAAACTATATTCACTATGAATGCTCTCTCTCTCTCTCTCTATATATATATATATATATATATATATGTGTGTGTGTGTGTGTGTGTGTGCGTGTGTGTGTGCGTGTGTGTGTGCGTGTGTGTGTGTGTGTGTGTGTGTGTGTGTGTGTGTGTGTGTGTGTGTAGACAGATAAATAGATTTATTTATTTATTTATTCATTTATTTGCATTTGTTTACCAGGGTAGTCCACTGGGCCAGTAAGACCCCATTTTCAGTGAAGGCTCAGGGAGAAAATCTCCACAAAAAACATAAACATAGAACAGGATTTTAACATTTGTAAAGTTCAACAAAACATATACATGGACAGTTAATTAACAATTGGTTAAAGTACAGGTAAACTAGGCTTGTCAATCAGTTACAATTAATACAAGCTTAAAATACAGAGTAAGGCAAAATGTATGTAAAAAGGCTAGCAATCTGTCACTTCTGCCATATAAGTAGCTAGATTACTTAAGACTTTACATTGGTAGTGGACTTTAAGATAGGTAAGGAAGAATATTAAGGTAAATAAGTAAATAGAAATAGGAAAATATTCAAGGAGTATGGGTAATCAGATTTTAAAAGGCAGGGGATTGATACAAGTGCAGATCCATATAGGAGAGGTAATTGTGTAAAGAAATTTTGAATGATTTAAGGTTTTGTTTAGATCTGATGGTTAGTGGTAGGGCATTCCAGGCTTTGGTTCAAAAACAAGGATAAAAAAAATGGCCAGCAGGTAGGTCAGGCTTATTAACCTGAAAAAGGTGTTGATTTTCAGATCTGAGAGAACTTTTTTGTAGATAGTTGCTAAATAGTGAGGCGAAGGCAGGAAAAAGTAAAGGTCTATAAATTAGTTCACATGCAGTTGTTAATCGCAGGTAAGAGAGAGAGAGTGTGGGAGTTCAAGCTAGTTAAGGAAGCATCAAGCTGTGCAGTGATGGGTAGAATGTTTAGCATTAGTAGCAGTCTTGGCAACTTTGTAACACATTTCAAACTTAGTTTTTAGTGAATATTGTAGGTTAGTAAGTAATGGGACTCCATAGACAAGAGAGGGAAGTATATAAGTGGCAGCAAGGGTTTGTTTAGTGGCGGGACTAAGAAAACATTTGTGCATTTTGAGAATGTCTAGCTATTAGTGAGTTTTGATAGTGTTATGATGCATGTGCCAGCTGAGTGATTTGCTGAAGTTCTGATACAGAGCTGGCAGAGCAGATAATAGTAGAATCATCTGCACATTACATTAGAGAGCCCTGACTGATTGATGACTGGAGATTATTAATAAAGATGCTGAAAGGAGGGGTCCTAAAATAGAGCCTTGGGGAACACTGGTAGAGCTGTTAAGATATGAAGAGAGGGTGAGTTCTTCCATTTTACTGCCTATTGTCTGTCTGATAGATAACTGAGAACCAGTTAAGGGGGAACACCAATTTTTGAGAGTTAATTTAGGAGTAAGGGGTGAGAGTCTATATCAAAAGCCTTGATAATTCTGGAAATATCAAAGAAGCAATTTTGCCTGAGTATCGGGCTTTGTTGTCCTATGACCTGGTCTAAATCCATGTTGTGTAGGAGATAGAATGAGGTTATTAAGGAAAGTCTAAAAGTTGTACGTTTGCATTTTTTTAAGGAGTTTAGAAATGGGGGAGAGAGTGGCTATAGGATGGTAGTTAGAGATATCAGTAGAGATGCTGCCTTTTTGGAGATGTAGAATAAATGCTTTTTCCCAAATTTTCGAGATGTAGTATTCAAGGATGGATCTTTTGATTAGTATACTGATAGGGTAGGGGATGGCATCAGCAGCTAGTTTTAGATATTCTGTTGGTAAGTTATCAGCTGCATTAGAGCTAGGTTTGGGTTTAAGGAGGAGTCTTTTATAGGCTTAGCTGGAATGGGTTTGAGAGTAAGTGTGGGTGCTGGATGGGTTGCTGTTTTAGGAGAACAAAGTGAGCATGAAGAGGAATAGTGGTGGACAAGAGGGGATGGGCGTGGTCTGGAATAATTATAAATATTCAAAATTGTTTCTCAGTGAGGTTGGGGAAAGTTGGTGGTGATGTTAGAAACAGTATTAAAGTGAGAGTTAAAGAGATGGTAGAGTTTTTTTTCTGGATGTGGGCATGGATTGCTGTTAGCGCCTGGATATAGAAGAGACATTATGGATCCGAATGTCTGGGGGTTCTGCTTATAACTGGTTTGCAGATAATAGTCTGTTCTTGTCTTTGATTACTTGTCTTTTTGCTTTGTTAAAAAGTTGCTTGAATTTAAGGAGGTCTGCAGGATTTTTATTTTCTAGCCATTGCTTCCAGGTTTTGTCCCTAGTTTGCATTTGTTCTTTAGTATGTTTTAGCATGCTTAATTAGCCATGGGGCATGTCAGTTTTGATTCTTTTTACTTGTGGTGGTGCAAGACTTTTAGGGTTTCCAGTGATATTTCATTAAAGTAACTGACTGCATCATGTAGTGGAAGACATTTAAGGATGTTTCAGTTCATGTTTTTCAGTAGACTGGATAAGGTCTGAGGTTTGAAATTGGTAAGATTATGTATGTGTTTATACCAATGTTCCTTTTGAAAGGAAGCAGCTGTTCTAATAACAGAGACAGAGAGATGATCACTAAGAGCATTTGGGAGAATACCAGCTGAGAACATTTTTCTTAGATTGGTTACTAGTATCCAGTCTAGGATGGAGCCATCACTATTCATCTTATTAATCTAGTAGGAGTGGTAATAACTTGAGTGAATTTAAATAAGTTAATGTTTGTGGATGGGAATTTAGAGGAGAAGTTTAGCCAATTAATATTACATCCCCCAGAATGATAGTTAATTATTAATTATATAGGTGATCTAGGCAAGACTCTCTTCCAGAATAGGTATGTTATTGGTTATTGCCAGGGGTATATATATATATATATATATATATATATATATATATATATATATATATATATATATATATATATATATATATATATATATATATATATATATAGAACTATGATACATGATTTGTTTATTTTTAGGTAAAAGATGGGAATTTCAGCATTAGAGAACTGTGGAATAGTACTTGAGCATGGTGCTATGTAGTAAGTCTTAGGGAAAAGCAGGGTAATACCACCTCTGTTATTGTGCAGTCTGTCTGACCTAATGGTGCTGAATCCTGGAGGGAGGAATTCAGAGTCTTCTGCATTAGGTTTGAGCCAGGTCTTCATGGCAGCATTGATGTCTGGGTGACTGAGTGTATCCAGGCATGAAGGTCAGTAATTTGGTTACAAATACTTTGTAAGTTTAGTGTAAAAATATTTAAGGATTTACCAGAATAATGGATGCTATATAAAGAAAATATGTTAGTGGAAGAAGGTCCTAGATTGGTGTAGATATCACCACTTAGGAGTATACTAGAAAATCTGGGAGAGTAAAAGGATGGTTGTTGGTTTATTCTTGGTCTGTTAACATGATATTGATGGTAGAGGATTTTGTGACATTGCTGGAAGAATTTTTAATTTCGGAAAATGCAGTAGGTTTATTTGAAAGAGGCTAGGTAATATATGTGGATAGCTCTCTAATAGGTAGGACAATAAGAATGTGACAGATGTAAATTTAGAAGGAAGGGAGATAGAGCTGAGTGTTATGATATTTAGTAGTAAAAAGAAAAACAGGGTGAAATGGGAGAAGAGCAATAAATGTATGCTGGTTCGAGACAACATGGACAGATGATAAGAAGAAACTGTAGTGAGAAATTGGGCTGAAAGTTTTGTTTGGGGAGCATAGGGAATTTAGTAGAATATGTTAAGAGGATGTGGCTAAAAATAGAGAAAAGATGTCAAAAGAGATTGAGATATTCAAGTAATTAAGGGACTTTAGAAAGAGAGGATAATTGATTAGAGATATGCAGATAGAGATTGGGAAGATATGAAGTTATGGGGTGCATTAGTAGTAGGGGAAGGTATATTTTTGGATATGTGCTAATTAAGTTGCTGATAGTTTGTGGGTAGTGATAAGAGAGTAGTAGTGGTGGTAGGGATTTAGAGAAGGTAGCATATGACTAACAGCTATTAGAATAGGAAAGGCTGAGTAGGAGATAATTGACTAGATATAGATTGGTGTTTTGGGAGAAGTGGGTGGAGTTATGTGATTTAAATTTAGGTGTAGTGAAGGTGGATAGGAATTGGGGTAGTGTAGTGGAGAGGAGTGAGCCTGAGTGTAGTGAGGGCAAATAAAGAAGGCTGCACCCACACCTAGCTGCAAAAAGAAAAACTGGCAGTAAGGTACTCCACTTATTATACATGCATGGGAACAAGCTGAAAGAGGTGGTGGGGTGACAATATACAAAAGGCTGTTTTAATTGTGATTTTCTACAAGTGTATTATGAATCATGAAATCAGAAGATAGCAACATATTATTGTAAAAAATGAGGCTACTTGTGTTAAATCAGTTCAGCAAATGAGTGCAATGTATTAGAAACTGTGATTGCTTGGTGGCAAAGAAAGGAAGTAGAAGGCAAAGATGAGAGAAAAGGAACTGGCTTGTTCAGGAGGCTACATGATTCACTAGTTATGGAATTAAAGCAAAAAATGCAAGGTTATAATGGTACATAGGCAAGATAAGGGGAAAGCCACATCTGAGACAAAAACACTGCTATGCCATCCCTGACAGGACGCTAAATGCTACTTCTGCTACTGGTTCTCACAGACAGTAAGATACATATGGTATCCCTTTAGAAGTTAGAAACTTTTGAATTAGCTTTAAAATAGGTAACATACAATTATTTATTTGTGGTGCAGTCCATCTGCAAGATGAAATGGATGTAAGAACTTTCTTTGGGTAAGTTCCAAAGACCAAATTACCACTGTAACAGCTATAAATAAATGCAATCTGATGGTCATGCTGCTCAATGCTAGAAGTCTAAATCTCAAGCTGCACTAACTCAAAGCACTTCACAAAATGGAGAACGTTGACATTTGTGCTGTAATGGACACCTGGTTTAATGCAGCAGAAAGCACCCCTATGCTACAAGGCTATAACTCATTCCACACCTTTTGGCCCCAAAACATGGACTGAAGCTCCAAAGGCATTGTTATCTCCATATTTATAAAGTATATGCACACCTCCAGACTAGTAGCCCAGCATAATGCATCTGAGATACTTCAGGTGCAACTAACATTGGGTAAGACGGGGATCCAGGTCATAACCTGCTATATGTCCCCAACTATGTCCCTAGATTCTCAATCCATGTTCCTAAGCACCCTGGAATCTATCAAGGTCCAACCCAACACTCATTTACTAGGAGAAGTCAATTACCCCTCCATCAACTGGGAAAACTACTCAAGAACCAATACATTGGCCCAACGTTTCCTGGAATTCATCATTTCCAATGCCCTGGACCAGCTAGCTCATTCTGACCCCCACTACAGGAAGCAACATCCTTGACCTGGTTATTACTAACACGGGTGACCGTTGCTCAACACAAATACTCCCTGGTCAGATTCAACCATAAACTAATCACCATGGAAATCCACATCTCGCCCACACCCCCCACAAAGGTAACCACCTTGAAAAACTTCTCCAAAGTTGACTTTGTACTCCTAAAAACAGAGGTGGATAACTTCACGGCACCCATGCCAATGGAAAATAGCTGCATGACTGCTGAATCATACACCAATGCACTGTATGAACATGTACACAAATGCATGGAACTAGCCATACCCAACAGAACAAAGACACTCTCCTCCAAAAAATGGAAGCCAATCTGGTGGTCCCCTGCCATTAATAAACTCTACAACAGAAGGAAGAAACTGTTGCAGCAATAGGTGAAGTCCCAAGACTGGAAAAAATCCCTTAATTGCCTCAACAAAAAGTTGAGATCTCTCATCAAATCCTCTAAACCCAGATATGAAGGCAGAATTGCATCAGACACTAAAAACAATCACAAAGCTTTCTATAGCTATATCAAGAACTTCAACAGCAATACCCAGATTTGCTCTGAGATACTGCACAATGGTACTCCCTATACTCAGCCAACAGATATTGCCTACATACTGGCCAACAGATTCAGTGCCAGCTTTACCCCTCTCTCCCCCAAAGGATCAATTACAATACCGGAAGAATGCCAGGCACCCAGCATTACTGCAGCACAGGTTAAAGCTGCATTGTCCAAGGCCAAGAACACAGCTTCCATATGACCCAATAATATCCCTTTCTGTGTTCTACATGAACTACAAAGGAAACTGGCACCACATCTGTCTGCCCTGTTCAGTCACAGCCTCACCACAGGATTTGTCCCTACCGAATGACGCACTGCTACAGTCATCCCTCTCCGTAAAGGGGGAACAACTACAAATTAGTCATGGGAATTATCACCCCTTTAGCCTGATGAGTCTGATATGTAAAGCTGTGGAGTGTATCATCATGGACCTGAATAAAAAAGATATAGGAAATCTCCAAACTCTAGACTCCATCCAGTTTGGCTTTGTGAAAGGGAGATCATGCCTGCTCAGCCTGGTTGACTTCTTTGAGTCTGTAACCAGGACTGTGGATGAAGGTAAGGCAGTGCATACAGCCTACCTCAATCTGGCCAAGGCCTTTAATACCATTGCTCACTCGGGAATTATAGATAAACTCAACAAACTAGGCATCAACCCCTATATCACAAGGTGGGCTGCAAATTGGCTCACAGATAGAACACACTGTGTGAAAGTAGCAGACTCCATGTCAGGCTGCCGACCAATCACGAGTGAAGTTCCACAGGGAATGGTCTTGGGTCCTCTCCTGTTCGGCATCTACTTCTCAGAAGTCCAGACCAACACAAAGGGACTCTGGTTGGCCAAGTTTGCAGATGACTGCAAGCTGGGAACCATTATTAACTCCCCAAGTGATGCAGAAATCCTACAGAATGGCCTCACTGAGACCAATGACTGGTGTTGAAACCATGGCCTTAAGCTTAATGCCAAAAAATGTGTCATCATCCCCTTTGGTAAAAACTCGGTTCCCACTAATTACCACATTGATGGGAGCCCATTGAACACTGAAGGCATTATAAGAGATCTGGGGATGCAGGTTGACATCAACCTCTCCTTTGACCACCACATCGCCACTATGGTCAGAAAGTCCTTCTGTCTGGCACATCTCATTACCAAGGATTTTGCATCCAGGAAGAAAGAGGTCATCATCTCTCTCTACTCTTCCCTCATTAGACCAATCATTGAGTATAATGCCCTATTTGGCATGTACCTCACGAGATACCTGCAACAGCTGGAGAGGCCACAGAAGTTTCTTGCGAAGAGGATCATAGGCATTAAACACATGTCCTACACGGACAGACTCAAAAGACTTCAGCTATTCACTGTCTAATATCACCTACTTTGAGGTGATCTCTGCTTGACTTACAAAGCCATGTCTGACCCAGCTATGTTAGAAAAGTTTCATCCAAAGAATTACCAATCCCTCCACACCACACACTCCAGAGACCTTGACATCATTACCACATTCAACAGAAATGGACAGGTTTCTCACCCAGAGACTGCCAGTGCTCTGGAATAGACTTCTCATACATGTCAAGCAGAGCACCTCGCTGACCCTCTTTAGGAGGAATCTTCATGATGAGTGGATGGGTAATAGAAAATTCACCCTGGCAATCCCTACAGTGGCTCTACTTGATAGAGACACTAGGAACTAACATCAGGCGGCTCGATGCCAGGGCACTTCTATGGGCTAGGCTTGTAAAGGTTCCAGGGCCATTAGCCTAGTACACACTTATGAACTTATGAAGTATCTGCATTGCTGGGAAGAACAATTTCAGGCGAGCATGCTAGACTGAGGATCTTATGTCCTATGTATAAAAAGAAAAGAGAAGAGGAGTGAAATCAATATTCGCATTTGCAAAAAATAGAAAGGAAGCAGACAGTTACATTAACTAGTCACAAAACTGAAATTCAATTTAGTAAATTAGCTTTGTCTGTATGAAAATTATTCAATAAACAATAGAGACAATTAAATTAACAAGCCATATTTGAAATGAAATGGGGAACTTTGGGCCAGAGAAGGGTTATGCTAATAAGAGCTTTGAGAATAAATTAAGTAAATACAGTATCAATGGTTGTAGAATCTCCTTAAGAATTATTAACTAAAGAAAGAGAAGTGTTTGAAATGTAATGGATAGCATTGAACAGGGGAAATGAGTGCAAGATAGGATATGTTAACCAGCGAGTGTCACTATGCAAGCTGAATCAGGAATCAGTGGCTGTACTTCCTCTTTAAGAATTATTAATTAATAAAAAAAAAAGCAAACACGTTAAAAACCAGTGTACAAAAAATGAAATGGGTAGCTTTGGTCTAGGTAAATGAATGAAAGAAGGGATATGCTGATCAATGCACATGACTATACTACTGGAAAGGTAGCAGTGGTTGTTCTATCTCCTTAAGAATTATTAGCTAAAAAGCAAGTTAAAAGAAATACATTTAACAAAATGGGTAATGTTGGGTAAAGGAAATGAGTACAACACAGAATATGTTAATCAGCGAGCTTGATTACGTGAGTAACACAGGTATCAGTGGAAGGAGTAGATGGGATTAGTAGATGAAGGAGAGCAAACTTGGATTTGGAAGGGGAAATCTAGATGGAGAACTAGTGAATGTTAAGAGACAGACTAGATGGGATACCTGAGCAGAAGTCGGGAAACTAAACAAGTACAACCTTAAATGAAAACATGCAGCAAGAACAACATGAAAATACAATGTAGGACACAGTATACAGCTCATTAGGTTACATAATGATTTTTACATGTGCAAAAAATAACTTAATGCAATAAACACAAATATTGCCATAAGCAGATAATCGTATAAATGGTACCAATCATTGTATTAAGGCAGTTACTGAAAAACAGAGGAAACAGTACAAATGGAAACTTCCATTAGTGTTAGCAGTGGAAATCAAGTGGTATCAGTCATCATAACCATTTTTGTTTTTGGATGCAGGTAAACTGTGAGTACAGTTGTGACTACAGAACAGAGAATGCTTTCTTGATCAGAAATTGCACACTTTAGAAAAACACTTACATGGGAGTCATAGTGATCCTTGGACAGGCTGCAGGAAGTAAAACAGAAAGAAAGGAGAGGCAGAATGACACTAAATACATAAACGGTGACATTTAAATGGAGCAAAGGATGATGGGAGATGAGGTGATAGAATAGCTAATGAATACTATATGCTATGTATGCACATACCTTGTGAAAACTGCCAAAGAAAAGCTATCAAGAAGGTATTCAACTTATTATACATGTGTGGGACAGACTGAGAGTTGGTGGGGTGATAATATACAAAAGGCTGCTTTAATTGTGATTTTCTGCAACAGTAGTTTGAATCATGAAATCAAAAGATAGAGATATATTATGGAAAAGGCTACTTGCGTTAAATCAGTTCAGCAAAAGAGTGTAATGTATTAGAAACAATGATTTCTTGGTGCGCAAAGAGAGGAAGTAGCAGGCAGAGATGGCAGAAAAGGAACTGGCTTGTATAGGAGGCTACATGATTTGCTAGTTATGGAATGCAAGCAAAAAATACAGAGTTATATAGGCACAGAGGGAAGATAAGGGGAAAACCATGTCTGAGGCAAAAACACTGCAGTGCCAACCCTCACAGAATGCTAAATGCTAGTTCTGCTACTGGTTCTTACAGACAGTAAGATACATATAGTATTCCTTTAGCAGTAAGGAACTTTTGAGTTAACTTTAAAATAGATAACATACAATTATTTATTTGTGATGTGGTTCACCCACAAGACAAACTGGATGTAAAGTCTCTCTTTGGAAAAGGATCTGCATTGCTGGGAGGATGAATATCAGGTGAGTGCACTGGGCTGAGGATCTTATGTCATGGGAGGCATAGCAATCCAGGGACAGGTTGCAGGAAGTAAAACAGAAAGGAAGGAGAGGCTAATCTATACATACATATATATATATATATATATATATATATATATATATATATATATATATATATATATATAATATAGGTGTACTTTCTTTTATCGAAAGTACACCTCTTTGAAATCTAGAACGTGGAACTCATGTCAGTGAAAGTGCAGGTTACTGAAAATGCACTTTTGCAAAACTTTGCAAATTCCTTTTAGCCACTTCAGGATCCTTTGGAAGTAGAGGTGAGGAGTTTTTTCTTCTTTATTACAGGTGTAATGGGAGTGTAAGGTTTAAGGCCATTGGGACTTTTAGATATAGGTCACTGAACAGTAAGGATAAAGAAATGTATCCTTTTCCCCACTGTAGTGCGATCTTGGATTTGGTCTATATAATTAGCAAAGTGTGGGTGGTGCAGCACCTCACATGGGGGGTGCAGGGGGTGGAAGGAGGCTTGCCCCCCTGCAAAAGTTTGTTTTTAGTGTTTATTTTAGTTTATTTTTAGATCTCGCTTAAGTAAGTTTTGTGAAAGTGCTTTTTCGGTAACCTGTACTTTCGCTGATGTGAGTTCGCCATTTTAGAATTCGAAAAGCTGTACTTTTGATAAAAGAAAGTAAACTCACCCACA
The DNA here is from genome assembly GCF_019279795.1 of Protopterus annectens. NCBI lineage: Eukaryota > Metazoa > Chordata > Ceratodontiformes > Protopteridae > Protopterus > Protopterus annectens. The sequence continues at coordinate 1,437,992,195 of NC_056739.1, forward strand.
AAATATATATATATATATATATATATATATATATATATATATATATATATATATATACACACACACACACAAATATATATATATATATATATATATATATATATATATATATATATATATATATATATGTGTGTGTGTGTGTGTGTGCACATATGCATGTATAGGGATTTCCTTTCATTTCATTGACATTTGTAAATGCTGAAATGCTGAACCATTAATCACAGCACCCCACAATCTACCAATGCGAAGCACTAAAGGCAATGGAGACATCAGTCTGAGAAAAAAAGATATTAGTCCGGATTTACGAAAGCTTGCACGGAGTTGTAGAGTAGTATAAGATGTCAAACAGACAATATGTCTGCCGTGCAATCCAGGAACAACTGCAAGGGGCATGCACAAGAGCTGCTAAAACTACTCTTGCACGGACAGCGTCATGGTATGCCAATTACCTCATTTGCTGATGAAAGCTATGCAAATGAGGTAAATTTGCGATCCAGGAAACACTAACCTGTCCGTGGAAGATTAGTGTTATCTGCAGAAATGTACTCAGTTGGTAATGGAGTACTGTACTGCAAATAGCTAAATGAAGCTATGACAGCTCCAAATAAAGGATGCATACAGTTGAGGAAGCATGCCAAATATAAGACCATTGGCATTTATAAAAATATAAAAATCTAACCCCCCCCCCCGATCTCCGATGTTTAAGCATAGCGCAGCACCACGCAAATATGTGGCACTTATAAAAGCAAGAAAATAATTAAAAAAAAAATAGGCATTTTCACTAAAAAGCTTATTCTGCCAAGCAGATGAATGGCAGACTGAAGACAACATGGCCACTGAGTAGTGGTTGCTAAGGGGGGGAAGCTCAGTGTCAGAGATGTAAACATGCATTAGTTGGCAATCCTATGCAAATGAGGATAAGGATAGTGAATCCCAATTTTCCCCAGCATGTGAGCCATGTCCCCAGAGTGTAAGAGAAGGAGTAGGTGAGTAGTAGAGTATAATATAGGTGACATCATAAGGGGTGTATCAGACAGGCTGTAAGCTAATTGGAGCACAGTGGCTTGTGTTTGCTCTGCGTTGCTCAGGATTGCAAGAGGCGTGCCTACAGTTGTTCTATTTGAAAACCTCAAATCCAAGGTGCACACTGTTAACAGATAGGAAACTCCTTGCAAGCATGAACACAGTATGTGCACACGTTTGAACTTATTTGTGTGGTGCTTCCCCCCGGGCGGAAACAGAAAGGCAAAAGGAAGGAAAAGAAGTAGTAGGAAGTTAACTAAGGAGAACTAGCAGAGCTGCCAGGTGAAATATATCAGAATCAGCCAATTACACAGGCAGCAGTCTATCCCAGCCCAGCCCAGCACTTTAAACTCTGCAAACAGCATTCCCCCCTGTTTTTTCCCAAGAACTCTGCAACACTGCAGTATACAAAGAGGGAAAGCTTAAAAAGCTTAAGTCAGACAAAATGTTAGGGGCTGCTCTTGCTGTCATAAACCAACATGTGCAAGGTGCTGAAGGTGGTGATGTTGTGAATGCTGCTGAGCAACCCACAGTGAGGAGACGGAGAAGAGTGTACAGACCCAGGGTAACCTACCAGGGGCTACATGAGCTGGAGATAGTGGAGCACTATAGGGTGGACAGAGACATCCTGCAGCAAATTGTTGAGCTGTGCAGGTCACGCCTCACACATAGAACCAACAGAGGGGAACCCATCCCAGTGGATACCAAGGTATGTGTTCATAGGTTCATAGGTTCATATTGGCATAACAATACTAGCTACAGGTACTTTCCAAAAAACAACTGGTGATGTGCTGGAGATTTCACAGGCATCATCATCCAGGGTACTCCACCAGTTCCTGGATGCTATGTCAGCACATGTCGGTGACCATGTATATTTCCCCAATTCCCTTGATGCATTGGCCAGCAATATGCACCTTTTCCACCAAATAGCAGAATACTCTGAGGTAGTGGGTGCAATAGACTGCATGCACATATGCATCAAAGCACCACCTAGTGAGCGGGGTAGGGTCTACATCAACCGCAAGGGCTTCCCCTCCAACTGCCAGGTTGTGTGCGATGCCCAGGGAATACTAATGAATGTGTGTGCTGGCTGCCCTGGAAGCTATCACGATTCCCACATCTGGCATCTGACACAGCTGTACCAGAGATTTGCCAATGGGGACATCCCTGATGGTCACCTAGTGGGGGATGCTGGATATGCACTGGAGCTGTGGCTGATGACACCCATCAGAAATGCACACACACCTGAACAAGAACTCCATAATGAGGCACATGCACAAACAAGAAACATAATTGAGAGTGTGTTTGGGATGCTCAAGTCACGGTTCCGGTGCCTGGACAAACCTGGTGGAGCCTTGCAGTACTCACCAACTACATGTACCCAAATTGTTATGGTATGTGCCATGCTACACAATATGATCCTGCGGAAACAGCTGCAGCAGGAACAGCATGGGGCAGGGCCAAACAGCCCCCCACCATTGCCAAGGCCTGCACAGGCACAGTGTAACTCAGAGGAGGAACAACCTGAGCCTGTCCCAGTAGGCAGAAGGAGGTGTGCCCAGTATGCCCTGGCCTTGGCAAAGAGGCAACACATAACACATATACTGATTCAGTAGGAACCCTGGAAATGACACCTCTCTCTGACTCGCACATACAGTAAAAGGGATGCCTAACTTGACGCTACCTGTTTTCAAACATGTATAGGGAGTGTACTGTGTGCATCCGACATAGGCAGTCCTGCAGCACCACCTGAGGCATGAGTGCCCCATTTTAAGCAATATAAAGCACTGCTAAGCAAATTTTACCAGTATTGAGAATATTTAAATACAATTGGGAGTAGCTGCGCACCGTGCTAATCAGCGCAACATCGGGCAATGTCGGGCAAAGTTGGGCAACGTTGGGATAAGTCGAGCAAAGTCGGGTAAACACACTCACACCTGCTTTACTATTCCCTAACCATTCAGGTCTGCCCAGCAGGAAAATAAAAAGCAGTGAGAGGGATCGAACTCAGGATACTGTGCACTATACTCACAGTACTGAACCACTAAGCCATGACAGCATTTCACTGGCACAGACACAACTTAAGTCACTCACGCATGCCAGTTTGGGGGGGGGTCACATACCTAACAGTCACAGCCAGCAGGACAATTGTAGACAAATGCAAACACAAACAAATGCTGTATCCTGCCCTCTGAAGAGGCATATGAGTAACCTCCCCCCAGGCCTATGCAGAGAGATAACAGCAGGCCAGGCAGTGTGATGTGGGTTGGGTAGGCTATGAAGTCATAAACTTATATGTGTGTAATTTGTAGCTAAGGTCTGTAGTACAGTGGTATGCCTCAAGCCAGTATGATAGGCAACAGTACAGACTGAAATGGAGTACCTGACAAAGCAGTGCAGGCCTAGCAAATGTGTGTAAGTGGCAGGTGTACCCCTCATCCTATGTACACCCACAGTAACAATCAGGGTTGCCCCCTGGGTAGAAATGTACAAATAATAGCTGTCCCGCCTGTGTGCAGAAATATTGATAATTCTATGCAAATTGACTCATGGAAGTCCTGCAGGTACAGCATGTTTCCTGTCGATGTACAACAGAAAGGTGAGCCCTGAAGTAAAAAACAACTTGAATTTTCACACACATATATAGTATATATATGGCCATAGTGGGCATGCTCACACACATAAACAAATTTAGCAAATGTCAATCAACAACATACTGAAAGGTCATACTGGGCATGCTCACACACTTAAATGAAGCAAATGTCAGTCAACAACTTGCTGAAAGGTCATACTGAGCATGCTCACACATTTAAACAAACAAAGCAAATTTCAGTCAACTTACTGAAAGGTCATACTGAGCATGCTCACAAACTTAGGCCATGTCTGAGTACAGCAGTGGGCCACACATATCTGGCAGTTGCAATTCTTACTCCAGACACATGTCACTATTCAATAATCCTGCCTTGCACACACAGTGATATGAAAACAGACCCATATAATATATTGGACCCCTGTCATAATCAAACTATGTAATACAAGTACTTATATTGTTCAAAGAAAGTGAAAATCCAAATAAGATCAATAAATCTCCGATCAGTATCATCAAGAAACAATGAGCACTCTTAACATTATCCAAGCCATGTTCTGGCAAAAATATTGCCAAAGAGTCCATAGAGAACCATGAAGCTTTCTTTAGCTATGTCATAAATGTTAATGTAAACTCATATATGTTCTGAGTCAGTGCAAAGTGTAAATGAATACATGTACATGACTGACATTGGCAACATCTTGTCAGACAGGTTCATACATATTTACCACCCTCTCACTGGCAAAAGGGCCCATTACCATACCTGGAGATTGTGAAAAGCCAGAAATCATATATACAATGGTAAAACAGCTCTATCCAAACCAAAAAACATGGTGTCTATGGGATGATATGGTGTCCCTGGCTGTGTCATATGTGAACTCCAAAACAAACAGACCCTGCACCCGAACAGTCTGTTGAGACTCACCCTCTGTACAGGATATGAAACTGTTGAATGGGTTACAGCAACATTTGGCGCACTCCACAAGTGTTGGTGCACAACAGACCATAGGAACTATTGTCTTATAAGCCTAATAAGCCTGATATGCAAGGCCATGGAGTCCGTCATTATGGAACTCATACACAGAGCTATTGGAACCTACAAACACCCAACCCTACCCATTTTGGTTTGGTCAGGGGCAGATCATGGTCCCTAAACCTGCTAGAAAGTTTTCAAGGCAGTTACCCAGGACATACATCAATGAAATGAGCTCCACATGGCCTACATAGACCTTGAAAAACCCTTTTCCAACATCCCACACACATGTCGTATCCACAAAATCAACAACCTGTGCATAAACACATATGTCATCTGATGGATTGCCAACTGGGGCACAGATAGATCCCACAAGATAAGAATTGTGGTCTCCCTGTTGGACTGTAAGCTGGTAACAACTGCTGTCCCACTTGGCTCAGCCCTGGGACTGCTCCTGTCTGGTGTATACTTTTCAGAAATGCAGTCAAACACATGAGGGCTATGGTTAGCAAAGTTTGTGGATGACTGCAAAAAGGTTGTCATAATCAATGTTTGGGACAACAGAGACATCCTTAAAAAGGGTCTCAGTCAGACAGATGTGGTGTCAAAATTATGGCCTCGAGCTACAGTGAGACAAATACCACATAGGTGCCAACACCCTAAATACTGAGGTTATAATAAGGGATCTATGGACACATGTGGATAGTCATCTCTACTTCCAGAAACACATTCACAAAGGGGTTAGAAAACCATGCTATGTGTTCCCACAAATTGCCAAGGTCTTTGCATGAAAGTCAAAGGAGGTTCCCCTCTACTCATCAGTCATCAGACCCATCAGAGAGTATCATAGCACACTTGCGATGAATCTGACTAGGCACTTTCAGCAGCTGGAAAGACCACTGAAGTACATCAACAAGAGGATTACTGGCCTCAAACAGTTGCCTCATGCAACAAGACTGAAGTTAACTCGATCTGTACTCTGTTGCATATTGTCTACTCAGGCAATCTCTTCCCAACAGACAGGTCCATGTCCAATGCAGAACTGATGTACATGCTCTATCTGAAGTAAACCCAAGCTCACTGTGCCACATGCTCTAGGGATATCATCATCACAACAATAAATAGAACATGTTGGAGGGATACATTACTAACTCACAGACTTCCCTTGCTTTGGAACAGGTTCCCAACCTACATTAAGCTGTGTCCCTCACTGACACTCTTCCAGAGGAGCCTTGATGAGTGTATATGAAACTGAACTGTCACACCATGGACCACTTCATCAGCTTTACTACACAGTGGCCTAGGGAACTAACCCCATGTGTGGTGATAGCTGCACACTCTGGCCATACTAATATATGCCTTCAGGCAGATAGCCTATTACCTACCTATGCACTTATATATATGTAGGGGGAACACAGTATAATAAGCCAAAAATGGATGGGCATAGATGTGTGTAAGAGGGTGACCATGACAGGGAGCCATCCAGGACAGTCCCACCCAGCACATATCCCAATGGCACAATAGACATGAGGTGCACATCTCACCCACTGTACATAATAGCCACCAGTATCTGTAAGCATTACAGTGTATGTTGTGCATGTGCCTGCTGTACAACATGACTGTACAATGAAGTACACATCTACTATCTGTAGATATGTACCTGTCACATAGGCTCATAGGTATGTAGTTGACTATCTTCACGAAGGCATAATTTAGCCTAAGCAAGTTGTGCAGCTTTCATCACCCCATTGTGTAGTTTCCTAAACCCTAGTTCTAATAGTTAGTACCCTAAGCCTCAATCTAGTGGAGCTGCTGATGTGATGCCTGGTGTGAATTGTCTGTTTCCCATCCACTCATCAAGGTTCCTATTGAAGAGTTTCAGTGGGGGGTTGTGTCTGATGTACATTGGGACTCTGTTCCACAGTAAGGCAAGTGTCTGGGATGGTACTCTATCCTACCAGCATGTTGTATTCATTGTTGTTATGAGGTTCATATCCCTAAAGTGTGTAATGCAACTCAGTTTTGTTTTCTGTAGATGGAGCATGTTCAACAGTTATGTGTTGGACATGGCTCTGTATGTTAGGCAGAGTGTGCCTCTGAGTAGGCAGTACGCAACAGAGAACAGATTTAGTTTTACCAGTTGTGTTGCATAACACAACTGTTTGAGGCCAGTAATCCTCTTGGTGAGGTACCTCTGTGGTCTCTCCAGCTGCTGGATATGCTTAGTCGAGTACATCCAAAATGGTGCATTGTACTCAATGATGGGTCTGATGACTTAAGAGTAGAAAGCCACCACTACCTCTTTTGATCCTGATGCAAACGCTTTGTTGATTAGGTGGGCCACATAGGATTTCCTAATCACTTTGGCAACATGGTTGTCAAAGGAAAGATGACTATCTACTTGTGTCCCCAGATCCCTTATTACCTTGTCTGTTTTAAGGGGAAACACCTATGCGGTAGTTTGTGGGTACTTTGTTTTCCCCAAAGGGGATAACTATGCATTCTTTCACATTGAGCTTGAGGCCATGATTCTGGCATCACACATTTGTCTCATAGAGTCCCTTCTGGAGAATATTTGCATCATCCGGGGAATCTATTATGGCAAACACTTTACAGTTCCCAGCATAATTAGTCAACCACAACCCTCCTGTATTGGCATGTACTTTTGAGAAGTCTATACCAAACAGTAGGGACCCCAGGACTGAACCCTGGGGGATACCAGTTGTTACCGGTGTAGAGTCTGACATGTAGCCAGCAACTCTTTATTTGTGGAATCTATCTGTGAGCCAGTTTGCAATCCATCTTGTGATGTATGGATTCATGCCCAGGTTGGTGAGTTCATCTATGACACCTAACTGGGGAATGGTGTCAAAGGCCTTAGCGAGGTATAGGTAGGCTGTGTGGAGCTCCTTTCAATCATCTGTAGGCTGGGTAACTGTCTCAAAGAAATCCACCCAGTTCAGGAGGTGTGCTCTGCATTTGATGAAGCCAAACTAGGTGTGCTCAACTGTGTGAACGTTCCCAATGTCTTTATTGTTGACTTCCATTATGATTGGCTCCATTGCCTTGCAGATCAGACTCGTCAGGCTCATACAGTGTGAATGCCAAGGATCTTTTGTGGCCCCACCCCTGTGGAGTGGCAAGAATGTTGCTGTGCAACATTCTATGGGTACATAAGCTGTAGATAGGATGTGGAGAGAGGTGTAGGTATTCTTGATGATTATGGATACATCCTCAACCTATGTGCTATAATCCAGGTTCTGATGCTGGAAGGTGTGGAATGAGTAGTATCCTGGTAGTGCTGGTGTGCTCTCTGGAGCCTTGAACTAGGTTTCTGTTACTGCATAGATATCAATATTCTCCATACTGAGAAGTGCCTTGAGTGTGAGCATTTGGAGGCTGAGAATTCTTGCAATGAGTAGCATTTAGCTCACTTTGTGGTTACATGTGTTGGTTACGGGGTTTGGTTTGTCCTGAGTGACTGGTGTTCCACACCTGAAGTCAACACCTCATTGGTCCGATCTCACCATAAGCTAATTACCCTACATATCCACATTCTGCCCCCACCCCCATTAAGGAAACCATGTTAAAAAATTTCTCCAAACCCAACTTCATGCTTCTTAAGACAGAAGTGGTGAACTTCATGACACCCATGCAGATGGGCAATACCAGTTACGACTACTGAATCCTACACCATTGCACTTTATAAGCACTTACATGAGTGCATGGAACGTGCTATCCCAAACAGAACCAAGACGTTATCCTCCAAGAAAAGGAAGCCAATCTGGTGGGCCCCCTGCCATAAACAAATTGTACAACTGAAGGAAGAAGAAACTGTTGCAAAAGAGGGTAAAATCCCATGAGTGGAGGAGCTCCCTGTTCAGCCTCAGTAAGAAGCTGTGATCCCTGATAAAATCCTCCAAAGCTAGTTATGAAAACAAAACTGCCACTGATTCTAAAGACAACCACAAAGCATTCTATAGCTATGTCAAGAATCTCAATGGCAACACTCAGATCTGCTTTGAGTTACAGCACAATGGCACTAAATATACAGACCCAACTGATATTGCCAACATCCTGTCAGATAGGTTCAGTGCTAACTTTACCCCCTTCTCACCCCTTAAAGGGCCCATCTCTATACAGGAAGAATGCAAAGTTCCTGTCATCATAGCTGCACAGGTGAAAACCACACTCTCCAAAGCCAGGAACACAGCATCCATGGGATCAGACAACATCCCAGGATACATTCTACATGAACTACAGAATGAACTGGCACCACACCTAAGTTCCATGTTCAATCATAGCCTCACCTCAGGCTTTGTGCCTGCTGAATGGTGCACAGCGACAGTTATCCCACTACACAAGGGAGGAACCAGCACGAACCCTGGGAACTAGCGCCCCATTAGCCTGATGAGCGTGGTCTGCAAGGCCATGGAATGTATCATCATGGAACTTATAAACAAAGACATTTGTAATCTCCAAACTCTGGACCTGAACCAGTTCGGGTTTGTAAAAGGCAGATCATGTCTCCCAAACTTGATAGACTTCTTTGAAGCAGTCACCAATGCCGTAGACAAGGGTAAGGTGGTTCACACAGCCTGTCTAGATCTTGTCAAGACTTTCAGCACCATCCCCCACTCTGGGATTATAGATAAACTCACTAAACTAGGTATAAATCCCTATGTCACAAGATAGGTTGCCAAATGGCTCACTGACAAAACCCACTCTGTGAAAGTAGCAGACCCCAAATCCAACTTCAGACCAGTGACAAATGGAGTACCACAGGGTTCAGTCCTGTGTCGTGTCCTGTTTGGTATCTACTTCCCTGAAGTACAGGCTAACACAGAAGGTCTTTGCCTAATGAGGTTCACAGATGACTACAATCTAGGAGCCATAATCAAAACTACTAATGATGTGGGCATCCTACAAAAGGGCCTCACTGAGACAGATGCCTGGTGTGAAAGCCATGGCCTCAAGCTCAATGCCAAAAAGTGCATTATCATTCCCTTTGGTAAAAACTCTGTACCCATGAACTATAACATAGGTGGTAGTATACTTAACACTGAAAGTGTGATAAGATACCTTGGGACACAGGTGGACAGTAGTCTCTCCTTTGATAATCATATCACCACAGTAGTCAGGAAATCCTTCTACATGGCACACCTCATCACAAAAGGTTTCTCATGCAGAAAAAAAGAGGTCAGTGTTCCTCTCTACTCATCACTCATTAGATCCATTATAGAGTACAACGCCCCTTTTGGTATGTACCTCAAAAGACATCTACAACAACTGGAAAAGCCACAGAAATACCTGACAAAGAGGATTACTGGCCTCAAACACATGCTGTACACAGACCGTCTCAAAAATCTCCAGCTTTACTCTGTCGCATATCGCCTACTCAGAGGTGATCTCTGCCTAATATACAAATCTATGTCAAACCCAGAGCTGTTGGACATGCTCCACTTAAAGAAATCCCAATCTCGCCAAGCTACACACTCTAGGGACCTAAACCTTGTCACCACAATAAACAGAACATGCCAGCGGAATCGATTCCTGTCCCAGAGACTTCCCATACTCCAGAATAAACTACCTACCTATATGAAACAAAGCTCCTCATTAGCACTCTTCAAGAAAAATCTTGATGATTGGATGGGAAATAGGAAATTCACCCCGGGGATCACTTCTGTGTCTCTGCTCAACAGTGGCACAGGAAAATTAATTTATTGGGTGGCAAAAGCCAGGGTACCTTTTTGGCTGGGCTTGTATAGGCCCCAGGGTCAATAGCCTAGTACCTGCCTATGAACCTATGAACCTTTGAGCCTTGCCTAAAAAAGGTAATATGGGGACAGCAAGAGCCTTGGCCAGTATTCAGAAGCATAGGGGCGACAGATGCAAACCATCTGTAGCGAAGCAAAGAGGCTTGTCTATCATGTCATCACAGGCAGACAGAGACTGGATCCCCTTTGAATGACACCAGAAGCTCTGCCAATTGTTGAAGTTTATTGTCTTTCTGTTATATTGCAGTATCATGTAGGTGAAGGTAAGATGCTACTCAAGGTCAGGGTCATACCAGCCTGGGCTACATGAACATGTCATGTTGTCCTGGGAGGTATGTTTCAGATCATTCACACTGACATGTACAAAGAACACATCATAAATGTACCTGTTCTGGAGTGATGTAAGTGTTTGTCTTATGTGGTGGATCATAGCACCTGACAGACAACTGACATTGTAACCTTCCCCTTGTCCAGCCGAGTGGAACATCTGTGTGCCTGACTATGAAGTCACCTATTACTAGTGTGTTAGGTATGTTGTTTTGCCTTAGTGTGAAGCACACTGCTTTGGTGTATTATGTGTTTTCTGACATGTGCTTGGAGGTGCATGTTGCTTGCTTGTCTGCTTAGGAGGACACTCTCTCTTTTTCAGATTAATATTCGTATTCTCTGAGTATGGTAACGTGTATTTATGTGTGTGCTTTGCTGGTGATTATATTGTAGGTCTATGTGAGACTGTTGGTGCTGTGGTTGTATCACCCTACTCCTCTTGACTGTATTGTCCAGTATTAGGTTGACAGAGCTTAGCCACCGGTTTGACCCTGTGTGTGCCAGCATGTGGTGCATCAACCCATATATGATATGGTCATGGCCTATGCATACAGTACACTCACAATACACCTACTATGACAAGCCTGCTGAGGTTAAAAAATGTGAAAAAACCTTTGGGCAAACTGTCAGCAAGTGATGTCTGTATTGCACCCTGTAACTCCATATTGCTTGCTGAAGAGTAAAGACGTACTTAGTTTGGATTTAGAACCCCACACTTGCCAACTGTGTGTGTGTGTGTGTGTGTGTGTGTGTGTGTGTGTGTGTGTGTGTGTGTGTGTGTGTCTCTCTCCCTGGGGAGAGAGCAACCTTGTTGGAGACTACTCACACCGCTAAAAAGTGGTATACTCATCTTTGTCAAGTCTGATGATGACACCATCCTACAAATATACCTGTGGAAAAATGAGCTCCCAGTAATGTGTATAGTGTGTCATGTCAATGTATGCTTCTGTCATATCATAATGTAGGTAGGTAGGGGTTTGAATCTTGTGCTTGCCAAGTGTGTGATTCCATCTTTTCCTGGGGAGGAGCAACCTTTTTGGAGACTACTCACACCCCTTAAAAGTGGTATACTCATCTTTGTCAAGTCTGATGATGTTACCATCCTACAAATATACCTGTGGAAATGTGAAATCACAGTAACGTGTATACTGCATTGTATAAATATGTATTGCTGTCCTATCATAATATAGTTAAGTAGGGGTTTAAACCCTGCACTTGCCAACTGTGTGTGTGTTTCCCTAGAGAGGAGCGACCTTTTTGGAGAATACTCACACCCCTTAAAAGTGGTATGCTCATCTTTGTCAAGTCTGATGATGTCACCATCCTACAAATATACCTGTGGAAAGGAGAAATTCCAGCAATGTGTATAGTGTGTCATGTAAATGCGTACTGCTGCATTATCATAATGTAGTTAGGTAAGGGTTTGAATCCTGCATTTGCCAACTGCGTGTGTGTGCATCTCTGGAGAAAATCAACCTTTGTGGAGAATACTCACACCCCTTAAAAGTGGTATACTCACCTTTGTCAAGTCTACTGATGTCACCATCCTACAAATATACCTGTGGAAAAAGAAAATCCCAGTAATGTGTATAGCGTGTCGTGTAAATTTGTACTACTATAGTATTATAATGTACTTAGGAAGGAGTTTGAATCTTACACTTGCTGACTGTGTGTGTGTTCCAAGTGTGTGACACTGTTGGTTAATGTGGAGTGGGTTTTGATTTTTCTAGTGTATGACATATCACAATGACAACTGTATGTGCATTACACATATAAGGTAGCTGTGGGGCAAAGCCATACACATATATGTGACCTCAATTATTTCATAGGTGGGTACTCTGCTTTCTCCATGAACGCATCTGTTATCTTTGCCAAAGCATGCTGGCACTTTCCAGATGTTAGGTCACTTCTGTATGCTAGTGACAAGCTTAGTCACTGCAGGGATCTCTGGGCTATGTCTTCTGTTTTACATCCACTCATCACGGTTTCTATTGAAGAGTATGAGGGAAGGTTTATGCTTGAGGTATATTGGGTTCCTGTTCCAAAGCAAGCAAAGTCTGGCAAAGATGACTAATCATTATAGGTGTCCAACAACCTCTGGATCTGCAGCAAACCCTTTATTGCTTATGTGCTCCACAGAGGGATTTCCAAAACCCTTTGGTAATGTGATTATCAAAGGAAAGATGACTAAACACATGACTCTATGTATACATTAGCACCTATTCCACATTTTGGGGGCTACTACCTATGTGGTACTCTGGGGATACTTTGTTTTCTAAAAGTGGATAACTATGCTTTCTTTGGCTTATAGCTTTACAGCATGAGTTTGACACCAGATATCTGTCTCTATGATACCCTTTTGGAGGATGTGCGTGTTATCTGGAGAATAAAGTATAGCTCACAGTATGCATTTTCATCAGACATGGGCAGACATATCCCTACTGTGTTTGCTTGTACCTAAGAAAGCTATATGCCAAACAGGAGTGGTCCAGGACTGAGTGCAGGTGAATACCACTTGTCACTGGCATAGAATTGTACATGGAGGCTGCAAATGTTACTGTGTGTCCTGCATCTGTGCGTCAGTTGTCAGTCCATCATCTAACAATCGTTTATGGTCAGTCTGTTGAGGTTATGTATAATACCAGAATGTGGGATGGGTATGAATAGCTGGTGAGCTATAGCTTGGCTGTGTGGACCTCCCCTCCCTCACCTATAGCCTTGTTAACTGGCCTGAAGTCTACTAGGTGTAGGAGCCATGATCTGGTCTTTAGAGAACCTAAGTGGGTATGATGCAGTGTTTGCAGTTCATAATATCTCTGTTAATGAGTTCCACAATGCTGTGCTCCATAGCCTTCCCGATAACATTTGCCTGGCTTATAGGGTGAGAGTTTCCAGAATCTGTTGTAGTTCTACCCTTAATTAATTTATGTTAACATTTGCACTGGGTGTGACAAGGGTGGTCAGGTTGAGGAATAAGTATATTAAAGGGTCAGCCCAGGTTTGAAGGTTAGTAGACTAAGCCAGATAGGCAGGATTAAGTTGGTTTGTACATTTGCTGAGGAGGGATGCAGAGTATATTGTGAAATAGATGCTAAGGATGATGCCACTAGGTAACAGGAAAAGAAGAATGCCTAAGATGAGGTTTATGGCTGTGGTGAGAGAGGATATGCAAGTGGATGGTGTGACAGTGCAAGATGCAGAGGGCAGGAAGAAATGGAAACAGATGATCTACTGTGGTGACCCCTAATGGGAGCATCCAAAAGGAGAAAAAGAAGATGTTGTAGCTCAACCCTTGTGGACTGGGAACACCATTACCGTGCATCATTCCACAAGTATGTAACCTGTATAGAGGCTGCATCTGGACAGAGTGTTTAGGTGAGTGGTGATGTCATATGTCAGTTTGTGTATGACACAGCCAGGGACATTGTCCAGTACCATTGCCACTTTGGTTTGGACTTTGGTAAAGAGATGTTGTAACTACAGTGTCTGAATCATCAGGTTTTACATTCTTCAGGTCAGGAAATGCAGCCCTTGTGTAACGACAGGGTGGTGAAATCCGCTCTCAAACTGTCTGACAAGAAATTGGTAATGTCAGTCAGATAAGTGTACTTTGTGACCATTTACATTAACTGTGACCTGATCTGAGATTTCCCCTGTAGATTATACACAACACTAAAGAAAGTTTTATTGTTGTCTTTGGAATCCTTGCCATTTTTTATTTTGAAGCTTGCCTTGTATGTTTATTGAGGGATTGTATTTTCCCAATGATACTGACCAGAGAGGTTATCCCTTCTTGGTATGTAACTCTTTTTTGGTACAACTTCACACCTTCTATTATATATTAAGTTTATGGCAGGGGTCCATGAGACTAATGCACTTTTACTGTATAAGTGAGAATGTCTTGTGTTTGTGATAGCACGGTCCATGCAACTGTGTAGGTAAACAGTGTGCATTACTAAAAGATTATGCAGCTGGGACAGTGTTAACCTTAGTAATGCAAACCAATGACAGATAGCAACAACAGCATCACCCACAGCACAGTATCAACCCTTGTCATACACGCGCATGCGTACTCAAGTTCCAAAATGTGTGTAGTACAATGCATACTGGCCACCAATAGAAACTATGGAGTGTTAACACTGGCCAATACAGGGCATGTCACCCTGCCCATGTGTCCAATATGCATGTACATGCAGACAGTGCACCTCCACCATGTTCACAAATGGACACCTGCAAACCTGTGTTGCACACACCCCACACTTACTGTCCACTGTATAATGCATGCTGACACAGCTACACACATCAGTCAAGTGGCACATGGGCAAACAAAACACAACTGGAATAAACACTGGAGAAAACAATGCAACATTGCTAATTGCATCTTTAATGTATCATGCCTGCTCAGCTACACCTTCAAGGATATCATTACACTTTACTGCTGACAACATGCTACACATCCAGCCATTGCTATACTTTATTAAAGTCACCCTGTGCATCAGCACCATGTTAGCCTGTTCCTGCATCAATGTTACAGATGCAGGAGGTGGCACAGGTTTCATCATATGCACAGGGTGTTTTGTTTGTTTGCCAGAGGCCTACACTGATCCATACAATCGAAATGTGTGTGTGAGGGCCATGAGTACTGTTATGGGCCAATGTTGATATAATGTGTGCGGGTATGTGTTCCCAGTAATGTGTATAGCGTGTCGTGTAAATTTGTACTGCCATAGTATAATAATGTACTTAGAAAGGAGTTTGAATCTTACACTTGCTGACTGTATGTGTGTTCCAAGTGTGTGACACTGTTGGTTAATGTGGAGTGGGTTTTGATTTTTCTAGTGTATGACATATCACAATGACAACTGTAAGTACATTACACATATAAGGTAGCTGTGGGGCAAAGCCATACACATATATGTGACCTCAATTATTTCATAGGTGGGTACACTGCTTTCTCCATGAACGCATCTGTTATCTTTGCCAAAGCATGCTGGCACTTTCCAGATGTTAGGTCACTTCTGTATGCTAGTGACAAGCTTAGTCACTGCAGGGATCCCTGGGCTATGTCTTCTGTTTCACATCCACTCATCACGGTTTCTATTGAAGAGTATGAGGGAAGGTTTATGCTTGAGGTATATTGGGTTCCTGTTCCAAAGCAAGCAAAGTCTGGCAAAGATGACTAATCATTATAGGTGTCCAACAACCTCTGGATCTGCAGCAAACCCTTTATTGCTTATGTGCTCCACAGAGGGATTTCCAAAACCCTTTGGTAATGTGATTATCAAAGGAAAGATGACTAAACACATGACTCTATGTATACATTAGCACCTGTTCCACATTTTGGGGGCTACTACCTATGTGGTACTCTGGGGATACTTTGTTTTCTAAAAGTGGATAACTATGCTTTCTTTGGCTTATAGCTTTACAGCATGAGTTTGACACCAGATATCTGTCTCTATGATACCCTTTTGGAGGATGTGCGTGTTATCTGGAGAATAAAGTATAGCTCACAGTATGCATTTTCATCAGACATGGGCAGACATATCCCTACTGTGTTTGCTTGTACCTAAGAAAGCTATATGCCAAACAGGAGTGGTCCATGACTGAGTGCAGGTGAATACCACTTGTCACTGGCATAGAATTGTACATGGAGGCTGCAAATGTTACTGTGTGTCCTGCATCTGTGTGTCAGTTGTCAGTCCATCATCTAACAATCGTTTATGGTCAGTCTGTTGAGGTTATGTATAATACCAGAATGTGGGATGGGTATGAATAGCTGGTGAGCTATAGCTTGGCTGTGTGGACCTCCCCTCCCTCACCTATAGCCTTGTTAACTGGCCTGAAGTCTACTAGGTGTAGGAGCCATGATCTGATCTTTAGAGAACCTAAGTGGGTATGATGCAGTGTTTGCAGTTCATAATATCTCTGTTAATGAGTTCCACAATGCTGTGCTCCA
Organism: Protopterus annectens; assembly: GCF_019279795.1. Taxonomy (NCBI): domain Eukaryota; kingdom Metazoa; phylum Chordata; order Ceratodontiformes; family Protopteridae; genus Protopterus; species Protopterus annectens. The sequence continues at coordinate 1,438,008,838 of NC_056739.1, forward strand.
TAGCCTTCCCGATAACATTTGCCTGGCTTATAGGGTGAGAGTTTCCAGAATCTGTTGTAGTTCTACCCTTAATTAATTTATGTTAACATTTGCACTGGGTGTGACAAGGGTGGACAGGTTTAGGAATAAGTATATTAGAGGGTCAGCCCAGGTTTGAAGGTTAGTAGACTAAGCCAGATAGGCAGGATTAAGTTGGTTTGTACATGTGCTGAGGAGGGATGCAGAGTATATTGTGAAATAGATGATAAGGATGATGCCACTAGGTAACAGGAAAAGAAGAATGCCTAAGATGAGGTTTATGGCTGTGGTGAGAGAGGATATGCAGGTAGATGGTGTGACAGCGCAAGATGCAGAGGGCAGGAAGAAATGGAAACAGATGATCTACTGTGGTGACCCCTAATGGGAGCATCCAAAAGGAGAAAAAGAAGATGTTGTAGCTCAACCCTTGTGGACTCGGAACACCATTACCGTGCATCATTCCACAAGTATGTAACCTGTATAGAGGCTGCATCTGGACAGAGTGTTTAGGTGAGTGGTGATGTCATATGTCAGTTTGTGTATGACACAGCCAGGGACATTGTCCAGTACCATTGCCACTTTGGTTTGGACTTTGGTAAAGAGATGTTGTAACTACAGTGTCTGAATCATCAGGTTTTACATTCTTCAGGTCTGGAAATGCAGCCCTTGTGTAACGACAGGGTGGTGAAATCCGCTCTCAAACTGTCTGACAAGAAATTGGTAATGTCAGTCAGATAAGTGTACTTTGTGACCATTTACATTAACTGTGACCTGATCTGAGATTTCCCCTGTAGATTATACACAACACTAAAGAAAGCTTTATTGTTGTCTTTGGAATCCTTGCCATTTTTTATTTTGAAGCTTGCCTTGTATGTTTATTGAGGGATTGTATTTTCCCAATGATACTGACCAGAGAGGTTATCCCTTCTTGGTATGTAACTCTTTTTTGGTACAACTGCACACCTTCTATTATATATTAAGTTTATGGCAGGGGTCCATGAGACTAATGCACTTTTAATGTATAAGTGAGAATTTCTTGTGTTTGTGATAGCACGGTCCATGCAACTGTGTAGGTAAACAGTGTGCATTACTAAAAGATTATGCAGCTGGGACAGTGTTAACCTTAGTAATGCAAACCAATGACAGATAGCAACAACAGCATCACCCACAGCACAGTATCAACCCTTGTCATACACGCGCATGCGTACTCAAGTTCCAAAATGTGTGTAGTACAATGCATACTGGCCACCAATAGAAACTATGGAGTGTTAACACTGGCCAATACAGGGCATGTCACCCTGCCCATGTGTCCAATATGCATGTACATGCAGACAGTGCACCTCCACCATGTTCACAAATGGACACCTGCAAACCTGTGTTGCACACAACCCACACTTACTGTCCACTGTATAATGCATGCTGACACAGCTACACACATCAGCCAAGAGGCACATGGGCAAACAAAACACAACTGGAATAAACACTGGAGAAAACAATGCAACATTGCTAATTGCATCTTTAATGTATCATGCCTGCTCAGCTACACCTTCAAGGATATCATTACACTTTACTGCTGACAACATGCTACACATCCAGCCATTGCTATACTTTATTAAAGTCACCCTGTGCATCAGCACCATGTTAGCCTGTTCCTGCATCAATGTTACAGATGCAGGAGGTGGCACAGGTTTCATCATATGCACCGGGTGTTTTGTTGGTTTGCCAGAGGCCTACACTGATCCATACAATCGAAATGTGTGTGTGAGGGCCATGAGTACTGTTATGGGCCAATGTTGATATAATGTGTGTGGGTATGTGTTTGCCCTAGGTTTCTGGTTTATGTATGTGTGTGTCTGCATGCACACAGTTCCATCATGTGGCTGCCATATACGGGGATTTGTGAGACAGCTACAGACTGTTCCTGGCAGGCTTTACAGATCACCATCTCTGGCAATGGATATGGAACCTGTGCCTGGCAGCGGTGCTACATACAGTATCAGGTACTAATCCTGTTTGGGTACTATCCAAAGAGGTTGACATATGTCCACTGGATCCAGGACCCTGGTGGGACTGGCCAGAGCCATGTGCATGTGGTCTGCTAGGCAGTCTATGGACAGCCCCCCCAACATTGCTGGGGCTGGTACTGGCACTATGGGAGTGGCTGTGACTTGCTGGACATCAACAGTGACCTCCAGCTGCTGATGTTGCTGGCATACATCCACGTCGATGTCTCAACCATCCCACATTGTCCTGACACACGGACATGACATTGTGGAGGACATCCGATGTCTCACCCCAATGTCTATCAATGACCTCAGTGTAGTTACGTATGGCACCTGCTAGGTCATGGATACTGTCATTTACAGAGGTGTAATGAGCCCTCTGTGCCCTTAGCCCCTGTCTGGTGTAGCACTCCATTTGTGTCTGTGCCTCCATGACAGCCTGAAACATGCATGTGGTAGAAAAAGGTGTGGCACGTCTGCCAGGGGCATGATGACCAGCAGTGCTCTGATGAGAACCCCTGGGTATCTACCTATGTAGTACTGTTCCAGACATCTGGCTATGGCTGCTGTGTCCTGATACATGTGCCATAGATACCACACTGTCCTGGCCAGTGCCAACCATACACTGTCCCTCAGCTAAGGGCATTGGTGATGATGGATGTACAGGCAGTATGACTGTGTGAATGGATGGGGGGGGAGACTTGTGTACTGTCAACTGGTGGCCCAACAACAGACCCTGACAAACCTGCCTGTGCCTCAACACACCTATCCTTATCATCACTGTCTGTCTCAGTGACATCAGGTTCCCTGCTGTACTGAACAAGCCCCACCTCGGCACCTGTTGAGGAAAACAGGAAACACACTTTAAGACCTGAACATGACTTCAGACCACATGCACACATGCGCACATGCACACATGTGCACACGCACACATGTGCACATGCACACATGCACACGCACGCATATGCACACACACACATGCACACACACAAAACTACACTCCTCCCTAAAGCAGACACGCACAACACCAGCAAGCACAGAACATACACGATAGTACTAACCTATGAACCTATGTTCAACTTTTAGAGCCACATGCTCCAGGGATCTAAACCTTGTCATCACGATAAACAAAACATGCTGGAGGGATAGGTTGCTGACCCAGAGACTCCCCAGACTCTGGAATAGATTGCCCATACATGTCAAGCAGAGTGCCTCTTTGGCCGTCTTCAAAAGGAACCTTGACGATTGGATGGGAGAAAGGAAATTCACCCTGGGATCACGTCAGTCACCCTGCTAGACAGGGGTCCAGGGAAGTAAATAGTGTAGGAAGAAATAGCCAGGGAATTGTTATGGCTAGGCTTGTATAGGCCCTAGGGCTGATAGCCTAGTACCAACCTATGAACCTATAGCAGCTGATGGTGTGGTACAGTATCAGAAGCAAAACAGTCATATCACATATGTCAGCATGCAGGACATGTGTTGCTCAACAGCATGCAGTGCAAGTGTAGTCATTCCCAGTATACATGGCTTTAATGCATGTGTTTTGTTATTAGGTGATGGCCCTCCCCCTGGAACACAATGCATACATGGACACAACATTGCTGTGCAAGTATTCATAACCCTGTAATGAACTGTGCACCATAACTCACAGGTGTACATACCATTGCTGGATGTGTATCTTTGTGTCAGATAGTTATCCAATGCTGATTACAGACTCTGTGTCTTCAGCAAATAATTGTGGACACATTTTTAGCACATGCATGATGAGAATTCACACAACATCATCAGTGGTGCATGGATAATTGATGGAATACCATTCGGCCACATACCCAATGTACGGTACTTATGGTGAGTGTAGATCATATTGTGGACATGCCAGTCTCATCCATGACATGGCATGCTAAAACACAACTGCATATTTAAACACTACACATACCCAATATGTGTCATATGACCTAGCCACTCAATAGCATCACAAGACATATATGTGTCAGTTGTGCAAATGGTGATTGGTATGCATACTGTTTAGAGGTGCATATGTGTACACACAAGCATCATTATGGTGTGTAGCAATGACAGCTATATGTAGTACTGTGGTTACAATAACTGGATGGGGTAGAGTACCATAGGCCATCATCATGAAGCATCAGGTGGTCATTCAAGGCTACAAATGTTTCACAAACCAGCACTAATCATGCTGTGCCGGAACTGAACTACCTTGACAAAATTCACCATTTCACAACCAGTTGTTACGTGAGTTTGTAAGGAGGCTAATAAGGAGCATTCCCTGACATGAATGTGTAGTGTTTTGCAGAGTGTTTAAATGCCCCATGATAGGCCTCTACCCCTCAGGTATATTATGTGTAATGTGTGGATGAGATTTTGGATACTGGAGTGTGTCTTTACAGAGGGTTTGGGAATCCTTTATGTGTAGCATGTTAAAATGCTCTGTGTATGACACAGATATGCATGTTATGTGCATGTTGAGTATCAGCTGTACCTATCCAATGGTCACTACAGTCTAGCCACATTTGTTTGAGATGGTCTGGGTATTGCATGTGTTTGAGGCAGCTAATCACATTAGAGAGATGTGCGTGCTCTTACACCAAACCTGCACAGCATGCATTATGGGTAGGTCTGTTACATGTGTACATGGTCTACACCTTAACTATGACATGCACTTTTTATTTACAATAAAAAATTTAGAACACACTCACCAGCATCTGTCCACTGCCTTGATGTCACCCCAGAGGGACCTACATAGAGATGAGACAGTTTGTCAGTGGCCACAATTGTGGCATTGCTACTGTGTGTTTGCAATCTTACAGTACAACAACAGTTTACATTCACAGAGCTACAGATTATGTTCCAAATGATCAGTATTGCACAACAACAGGCTCCACATCTTTGAACGACACACTCCACATCTCACATATGCATGATCTACCAATACAGATAACAGTAGTCTACAGATATGCCATGTTACCTGCATGCTCCATGTTTGCTTGCTGATGGCTCCAACCTCTATCATGGTGTATGTCTGCTGCTGTTGTTGTTGGGCAGGTGCCACCAGACTCATGAGCAGCTCCTCCACTCTGGTGAGGGGGAGATGGATATTAACACCACCTCCTGTTGCAAACTGTTGTCTACGTACATTAGCGGCATGCTGACAGACATGTCTGAGAAGATCACTGCAGTGGTGGTGTACCTGCTCTTATGCCCGGTTATGCAGGCCTACCTCATTGACCCTGCGGACAACATCTTGCCACATTGCAGTACATTCCTACTGATCCTGGCTGGTTAGTGAGAACATGAGATGGTACTGTTGAATCATACTGCTAGTAATGATATCATCTTCAGCACTACTGTAACTGGGGTTCCTGCGATGGGCCATGATCCCTGGAAGACATAAATACAAAAATATGTCTGAACAAGTCATATGGCACATTTAACATTATACAGTACAGATATCACTGACTGCCATATATAGCAACCTATAAGCTAACCAAGAATGAAACACTGTAACTGCCACTTATCACTGCTCATCCCACAACTGTTTGAAGGTGCCTTGCTCACTCTCTGTCGAATGAGCCATGATCTGCACAGCAACAAAATAAAATCACTATATAAGACTATACAAGAGTACCTGGCACACTGTATGCAACACGATGCACCATCTAGCCACAGCAGATATACATCAAGCTGATGTGTAAAGAAATATATCATCCATCACAATCAGTCTATGGTCCAGTAAATATATTACTATTATACAACACAACTTGTTAATGCCAAACCCGTGGCCAAAATATGTGCACAATTGGGAATTTAGGTCACATACTGCTGTAGTACACTATGAATGTTGCTAGATATGAAGTTATATGTTTTACCACACATATTTCAAAGGACATGTTACAGACATACCCATACACACATCAGACATAATTACAGGACACAAAGGTATGACAACCCAGATAAGCTTTCAGTGTGTACTATACAGTACTGTGTGTCAGTACTTACACAACCTTAATCTTGAGAAATGTAATCTGTGATGAATACAGGGACAACACAAAACAGTGGATGCAAGCAATGTGGACATACACCATACTTTGCTGTACAGGCCCAGAGCTTCAAGTAGTACTACAGTACACACACGATTTGCATTCAGCATTGGTACCAATCAATAATCATAGATGTAGTGCATTAGCCTCCAATGACACACCCTAGTTAAAACCAAGGGACTTAATCACACTGTATGCAATAGCACTTGTTCTGCCTAGCAACAGAATACACAGCTTTTGCTAGGATCAAAGCCAGGACCCATAATACCATGACATAAACAGTTTCACACTAAGCTATCCCACAGATACATATCATTGATGTATTCACAAACATATTGACCATCACTGTCAGTCAACAGTACAGAGAATATATTGCAACAAGTAGATATAGGTGTGTATGACTATATATATATATATATATATATATATATATATATATATATATATATATACATATACACATCCATTTGTCTACATATACATATATATGTAGGCACATATACATTTCACCTTTCATAGTGAGAATATCAGTTATACAAAGGATGTAAGTTGTACAGTAATGTAATAAAATCACACAGTCTTGGAATAAATGTATTAAAGGTGTTCACAGCCCAGGTAGCTTTAGCAGGCCTTACTGGCTTCAACATTGCATACTGAACAAACCACCCACAGTGTTTAACCACCACATGTCATATACCAGCACTGTATGCCGTCTTGTTTGTCACACACTAAACCCTACATACAAATATGTGCATACTATCCTTCAACAACATATATATCTCCCCCCTTCACAAACAGTTGCAATATGTCCCTTGCTCTATGCACATATATAGATGTGAATCTATATGACACATATATTTCTCCATATGTGTGTGGCATACACACATAAGGTCCACACTGTTGTAAGTCCCTGGACCTCACAGCTGAACTGTTGGGCCTTGCTGCAACACAAACAGGTGTCACATATGAAAGCACACTAACATTAGGGGGGTATATATGGCAACAGATGCTAGATAAGCATACTAAACTGCTACAGAAGTTACCAGTACTAAGCTACACTTTAATATGACTATCATGCATGTGTTGTTCTGTCACACCCATGGATGTTCATCGTGTTACACTGCTGCAGTCATTACACTTGGGTTATCCTGCCATCAGGCGGTCCCGTAGTCGGCCAGAGTTCCAAAGTCTTGGTCCGACGTCGGTTGCTGTCGCCTCTTCCCTGACGTCAGTGTGCCAGGGGTATATAAGATGCATCCAATGCCATTTTCTTCAGTCTTTCTTGTCGCATGGTGCCCGAAGCAGAAGCAGTTTGCAAGTGCTGGTCGGCCGACTCCTGAGATTTTCAAAGTTGAATTTCAGATACAAATATCTTAGCTTAATAAAGCTAAGTACCCCATTGGGGAAACTTTTTTTCTTGCCACAGACCGATGTCAGAAAAAGTTAATAATTGTATTTCTTGTGGGAAGCAAATACCTCATAAGGACTTCCACTCTTACTGTATTCCATGCCTAGGCACTGATCACAACGTCACTAGTTGTCGGTTTTGTGCTAGATTTAACAAATGCACTATAAAAAGACGTTTTGATTTTGCTTTACACTACTTTGGCCGAAGGTTCAATTATACTATGCTGTTGGATCAACCGATGACCGCAATTCTGAAAAAATGCAAAGACAAGGATAAAGACAGGCATCCGAGGTCCAAAACCGATGACAAAACCTCTTCTAGGCCAGTTGCCAGTTCTCAGTGAGGCGCTTTTGCAGCCCCTGACACCCGTTACCTCAGAACCACAGGCCGCCTCCGACTCCCACGTGGAGACAACTAGGCCTCTGGAAACTCAAGGTATTGGGTCTATGGAAACTAATCCTTCAGATGGGTCCGGAGCCGCTGAGCAGGCATCGGCTTCTGAGGGTATTTTCAGACCTTCACAACTTACCATTAAAGCAACAACCAAGACAAAAGTACCATTAAAGACAAAGAAGCAAGTACAGCATTCCCCAGGACAGTCCTCCATGCCTAGAAAACAGATGCTTAAAATGGCCGAAGACCTCATTACTCTAATCAGGGGTTCCCATCCCCCTCCTGAGAAAAGGCCTAGGCAGGATACTGACTATGATTCCTCTGATCAGGTTTCCATTTCCTCTGATTCCTCTTCAGACCAGGGATACTCTCTACCCCTCTATAATGGCTCTGATGCTGAAGAATCTATCCCTTCAGCCTCTCCTCCTGAGGATTATTATTTTGGGGAAACTTTACATACCATGAAGGAGCATTTCCATTGGGAAAGTCAGGATTATTCAGAATCCAAGAAAAGGCTCAGGGATTTCCTTTTATTGCCTCAGCACAGGCCCCTGGCTATTCCACATGTGCTAGATATTGTGGATGATGTGTTCTCTGAATCCAGCTTATCTCCTGATTCTTTGCCCCCTGCACCAGCTATGCCAGATAGGTATTATAGAGTCCCTGACTCTCACATGTTTCTTTATAAAAACACGTCTGCTGATCCAGAAATAATTTCCCAGGGTCCAAAAGGGGTTAAGGCTTCCATTGCAAAAAATCCAGTACCCTCTGACAGAGATTCGAGAGCTTTGGATAGATGGGGGAAGAAAGTTTGCACTTCTGCAACTTTAGCAATAAGGGCTTTAAATTGCCAGTTTCACATGCTTAAGTACCAACAATATTTAATGGCTCAGTTAAAACAGAAAATGCTTGCAAGCTCAGAAGCTCCTGACTGTAAAGAAATGCAGGATTTATTGCATGCAGTTGAGCAGGTGGGAAAACATACTCTGCAATGTGGTTTTGATTCTTTAGAGGTCTCTTGTAGAGCCGCAGTTACAGGTTCTGTGATTCGAAGACATGCTTGGTTAAAAGAGCAGAGTTTACCTGATCATGTTAAGGCAAAATTATTGGATACTCCTTTACAGCATGATACCTTGTTTGGTGTTAAGGCAGAAGAGGTGTTAAAGAAAATGGAGGATAAAGCTAAATCTATGCAAACAGTCAAGGATTTCTTACAGGTACAGCCACCTCGATTTAGCAGAAATTGGCCAACAAAGAATTGGTCCTTTCCAGTGTCAGACAAGCCACAGAGACAGATACAGACGCCCAATAGGCAGATCTCAACCCCAAGGCTCTAACAGACAACAACAGTGGGGCACCTCAACCCCAAAAGGAGGTGAGGACAAGTCTCAACCTTACAGGAAACAGTCCCAATGACTTCCCCTTAAACGCCAAGCACTTCCCTTTTGGCAGCCCCTTTAGGGGGAAAACTAGCACTTTTTTCTCAAAACTGGCAAACAATCACCCAAGACAAATGGGTTCTAAATATTGTGTCTCAAGGTTACAGGTTCCACTTTCATACTTTACCAAGGCTAAAAGGAATGCCAGACCTGCCACAAAATCAATGGGCAGAGGCACAAAAACAAATTTCAGCCCTCATGGACATGAGAGCTATTCAAAAAGTACCACAACAGGAACAAGGACAAGGATTTTACTCAAGACTCTTCCTGGTCCCCAGAAAGGACAAGGCCTGGGGGCCCATACTAGACCTTTCAATTCTAAATACGTACCTGGATATTCCGAAATTCAAAATGTTGACATTACAGCAGCTTCTACCCATGCTGGGCAAGAAGGCGTGGCTTGTTACTCTGGACCTCAAACAGACATACCTGCATGTCCCTATCAGACAAAATTGCGGAAGATACCTCAGATTCAAAGCTGGTACAATGCACTACCAATTCTCTGCACTGCCCTTTGGCTTATCTACTGCTCCCAGAGTCTTTACAAAGTGCCTGGCACCAGTAATTGCATTTTGCAGACAAAAAGGAATTCAAATATATCCATACCTGGACGACTGCCTCATTCCAGCAGAGACAAAGGACATCCTTCTACAGCATCTGGCATTTGTAAAAAGTTTGCTAATTTATCTAGGGTACACAGTAAATGAAAAAAAGTCAAAACTAGTGCCATCACAACAGATTATATTCCTGGGTGCCAGCTTAAATACAACGGCCCAGATGGCTTATCTCACGCCAGACAAACAAGTTCAACTAACTCAATATTTTCAATTACTGGCAAAAAAGTCCGATCTCCCTGCAAGAAAAATTCTGCAGGCCCTGGAATTCATGGCATCCTGCATACTACTAATACCATATGCCAGACTGCATATGAGGAAATTACAATAGTACCTAAAATGTGTTTGGACTCAACACTCTCACAGTTTAGAAGCAGTAATGCCAATGATTCCCTGCCTACAACAGGAGTTTCAATGGTGGGCACAGGCATGTTGCCTAAACAAGGGTCAGCCTTTTACCCTACCCACAGCCAGACAGACTCTAACAACAGATGCTTTGGATTATGCCTGGGGAGCTCACATGGCAGGAAAATGCATTCAGGGCCAGTGGACCACAGACCAGATGCATCTTCACATCAATCAAAAAGAGATGTTGGCTGTTCAAAATGCCCTAACAGCTTTCAAGGACCTTCTGCATCCAGGACAATTATTATTAAAGACAGACAACACCACAGTAATGTGGTACATAAACAAGCAAAGGGGCACTCATTCTTATCCCCTATGCAGGCAAGCCATGACCTTGTGGAACACATCTCTAACTTATCAAGTTCATCTGCAAGCACAATTCCTGCCAGGAAAGAAAAATACTCTGGCAGACGATCTCAGCAGAAATATCATGGACCCTCACGAATGGAAATTGAATCCACAAATCTTCAGCATGGTAACGCAAAAATGAGGATGCCCAGACGTAGATCTTTTTGCCTCCTCACTGAATTGTCAACTACAAAAATTCTGCACAAGGACTTATCACACACAAGCATGGAAGGTGGATGGATGCTCTCTCCTTCAGCTGGAAAAGCCTAAAAGTTTATGCCTTCCCACCACTGCCTCTCCTCTCAAAGGTACTCCTAAAAGTCAGACAAGAAAAACCACAGATGATCCTGATTGCTCCAGACTGGCCACACCAGCACTGGTACCCAATCTTAAAGAACTTAGCTCAAGGCCCAGCATGGATTTTTCCTCAAATTCCACATCTTCTGACTCAACAAAACAATCAGATACTGCACGGTCAGCTCAAAACCCTAAACCTGGCTGCATGGCAGATTCATTAGTCAAACAGGCAACACCTCTCTCTAAAGCTGTTATGGATGTCATTTTGGAGGCCAGGAGGCCTAGCACCAGGAAAGCTTACTCAGAAAAATGGAAGAGATTCTGTGCCTGGAACCAGGCTCAAAGCCTTGACCCTCTTGTCCCAAACATTCCTCAGATTTTACAATACTTAACTGAGATGCTGGACAAAGGCCTATCCTTCTCATTAATTAAGATCCACGCCTCTGCCATTTCAACACATTACAACACAGATCCTCCTTTATTCTCTCACCCCTTTCTAAAGCAGTACCTCAGAGGGGCTAAAAACATAAGACCGCCCCGGAGAGCACCAACACCAACTTGGGACCTCAATTTAATTTGGGAAAAACTGACCCTGCCACCTTTTGAGCCAGCCAATACAGCCAATCTAAATTTTTTATCATGGAAAACAGCTCTTCTCCTGGCAGTAACTTCAGCACAAAGAGTCTCAGAGCTACAGGCATTAACAGCAGTGTAACCTTTTATAAATTTTCATCAGGACAGGGTTTCTTTAAGGACAAACCCTACCTATATGCCAAAGGTGGTATCTAGTGTGTCTCTTAACCAAACCATCCATTTGCCAACTTTTTATCCAAACCCCCAGAATAAAGGAGAGAAACTTCTGCACTCTTTGGACATACACAGGCAGCTATGCTTCTACTTGGACAAAACAAAAGCTTTCAGGAAAACTGAGCAACTGTTTGTAGCATATGCTGCAGGATCACAGGGCAAGGCTATCTCAAAGCAGACTATATCCAAATGGATAGGACACTGTATTCATTACTGCTACACACAGCATGGAAAATCAGTCCCTAATAACATCAGGCCACATTCCACCAGGGCAACAGCCACTTCAACAGCCTTTCTCAGAGGAGTACCTACCAAGGAGATTTTGGAGGCTGCAACTTGGAGCTCAGTGCACACCTTTTCCAAGCATTACCACTTACCTCTTTACTCTAAATCCAGAGCAGGATTTGCCACTGCAGTTCTGCAGGGCCTCATAGCCAATCCTAACTCTTTATAGACCAGCCACCCAAACTTAGCTTTGGGATTCTTCCCAAGTGTAATGACTGCAGCAGTGTAACAAGATGAACATAGTACAGTTTTGTGCCTATGTTCGAGTGTTCACACTGCTGCAGTCCAGGTTACCCTCCCTCCATCCCCTCTGAACTAGCTGGACTTATCTATACCTTTCTATCCTATACAACCTTTGAGGTGTATTTGCTTGTAACTGAAGGTATTGTTTTTATTTTCTATGTATATTTTTTACTAGCAATATGTATTTCCTACCTACATGGGGGCACCTGACATCTGGGGCAAGAAAAACTGAAGAAAATGGTGTCAGATGCATCTTATATACCCCTGGTGCACTGACGTCAGGAAAGAGGCGACAGTAACCGACGCCGGACCAAGACTTTGGAACTCTGGCCGACTACAGGACCGCCTGACGGCAGGATAACCCAAGTGTAATGACTGCAGCAGTGTGAACACTCGAACATCTACATTTATGGTAGGTACAAAACTGTACTTTATATAATGTTAGCGCTAATCCCCCCAACAGCCATTGGCCACACTACTGTACAGAACACAGATAACATGGATCAGATCTTTGACGTTTAATGCTGAGCTACACATTTCACGGGTATATCCCACTGCCCACAGGTACACACATTATTGTCCATAACAGTAGTTAAGCAGAACATCCGTGCATAAAGAAGCACTGCTGCCACATATGAATGGTTTGCATTATGTAGACTATTCTTCAATAACATCTACTACATGCCAGTAAATACATATGTGTCACATACCTTCCCTTTTTATGATTTGGTAATATTTATTTTTCCTTTTATCTGTCTCTCTCTATCTGTCTCTCTCTCTGCCAGTCTCTGCAATAGAGTGATTGAGTTTGTTGGCAGAGATTGCAGCCTGCTTTTGTAGGAATTTGCGCATGAGCATGTGATGGCTTCTGCACCAATTACTGGCCACCATTTGCTAATTGCATGCATTCTGCTGTGTAGTAATTACAGTAATCACTGTCATAGCAAACCAGTACTATAAATTTCTGACTCATGTAGGCGTGGCCCCTTCAGCTTTCCAAGATGGAGATCATCCTTGTTTGCTGTGGACATCATTGTTTAAGACAGAAGGTTGGTATAGTTCTTATATCAGAAGCCAGGGGTGTAGCCAGAGATTTACATTTTGTAGTCAGACCTAATGTTGCTGCTTCCAGTACCCACTTGTCAGTGTAGAAATGTACTCACCCCTCAAAATGCTACCCCAAGATACATGGAAAGATGTACTTTCTTTTCAACTGTTACAATTAACTGCCATACAAAGCTAGTTATTGAGATGTATTCCTTTGGCACAAGAACTGTTTGTGAACTGCTATACTATGAATATTCATTTACTCAGTTCTAAACAGTTTGTGCTTTTTTAGTGTTGACATTAGCACGGGCTGCTCAGAAAAACTGGACACATTTCAGTACAGTGAGTATGCTTACCTACATCCTTGGTAGACCCTGCACACACAGGTATAGTGTACATTTGGGTAGTGTTGCAGAAGTACAGAGAGCATAAGTAGTATCATGTGGATTTTATCTTGCTGGACTTACAGGGTTGCTGTGTACATGTTAGTTTATCAAGGCAAGTAGTCTGCCTGTGTAACTCCCAACTGTGGACCTATCCACATGATAGCCAGAGAATAGCCTGTTATTTTTTGTCTGTGCACCACACAAGTCTTTTCAGCAATAGAGCAATGGCATCCTTACAGTTGGTTGCTACCAGTACATGGCTACATCCATTTGTAATTCAGTGCTGTATTCCTACATAAGGGTATGCTTCCGAAACTCCTTCCAAAGCTATTTGCACAGTGTGTAACAGCAGAAAGGCTGTTATGCCTCTCTGTTTCTGCCTCTGCCAGACCTCTCAACCAATCAGGTACATATTTGAATAGACTCGGGGAAAAGTCAAGAAAAAGTCAGGGTCAATCAGGGACACCTTTAAAAAATTAATGCCATTAAGTTGAGACATTGAGAGAATTAGAGCATATGAATTAATACACGTTTTCTGAAGTAAAAGAAGTGTCTAACTCTTAATTATTGTCATTATTCATTAAGTGTAATTCACTACCTTTCTGGCCAGAGTCAGTAGTTTTTGGAGGGATTCAGAGGGACAGAGCTAAAATTTGTGTCAAAATCAGGGGCATCCCTGAAAATTAGGGACAGTTGGGAAGTATGGCTTCTGCCCTAAACAGATATGCCAGTGTTTGTCCTGATGTGATACTGTGTGGGGTTATAAAGTGATGGTGTAACATTATTTCCTGCTAGAATGGCTGATTCTCTTATCACAGTCATGTAATATAATCCCAAAACAACTGTTGGTCAACATCCACAAAACAAGTTGTGTGGTATTTTATTCCTATTTTTCCTTTACATGCACATATTCTGATGCATGATATAATTATTTAAGCACCAGCTTGATGTATATCTACCATGGCTTAGTGGTACTTCATGTTGTGTAGTGTGTGCAAGGTCCGGGGTTCAAGACTTGCAGAGGTGTTTTATTTTGCTCCTGAGCAGAACAAGGGGCCTCAGATACCGAGTGACTAAGGCACATTTAAGCAGTTGTAAGTGGGTTTGTGTGGGTTTGTGCAATGCTGCACATTGCTTAGCCAAGTGCAAACCTGGGCAAACCAGCTAACTACTGCTTAATAGTGCTTACTCCCGCTGACCCCCGTGCTTATTTCTTTGAAAGAAAAGAAAAATGGGGATATAGGAAAGTGGTGAAAAAAGGGGCACAAAGAGGGAAAGACAGTATGGAAAATAGCTCGGGATGTGCAAGAAGGGTGTAGGGGAGGTCCACAGATGTCCATTTCTTCAACAGCAACAGCTGTGCATATGCAATAAATTTGGAGGTAGATATGAAACCTTCAACCCCTGAGAGAGGGGTGAGGACAACAAAGTATGTTGCAATGCCAATTAAATAACATTTCATGTGTCCATTGGACAAGTGTGCAAAATGGGCAGTTATGTATGGGGTGTCATTTTTTTTTTTTGGGAGCAGTTTGCCCCTTTTTTTTCAGGTGAGAGTGGAATGTGGGGTAGGGGAAGTAGGTATATTTGGAGAGGTAGGTTGGGGAGGTAAACAGACAAGACAAACATGATGCATACAGGGGCAGTATATGACATATGTGATGGGTGAACACCTTTGACGGGGAGGGATGTTTGGAAATTGCATGTCCATGAGACCGCAGATGGAAACAGTGGGACTGAGGTCCCAACCCATGGGCAGTCACCACTGCACCTTCACAGCCCAGAGGGTGGCTGTGCTGAGGGCTGTGTAGGAGGGGCAGGCTGACCCTGGAGTTGCACCACTCGGGCCTCAAGCTGGCCCAGACTGTTCGAAGGGTGATAGATTCCCCTCCTCCAACCATGCTTGCATGGGGGGACCCAGCCCCATCCCCTGCAGCGCTTCCACCCAAAGGTGGCACAGAGCCAACAGAGGAGAAGGTCCCAGGCTGGGCATCAGATCAGTTGGTGCCAGCTGCCATGGCCAGCTGAGGTGGGACAGGTGGGTCCGCTGGGACTGGCCTTCCCATACGAACTATATTTTGGAGAGTTTAATAAAGATATGGGTTAGTAACAGTCAACAGCATTCCCAATTAGTTATAACAACATGCAGAAGTATTCCCATTAACCCAACACACCAGATTTTCAACAGTTGAAAAGCAAGCATAACACTTGCATATATAGAACAATAGTGGACATTACAACAGCATGCAGGTTGAATTGATGGCAACAGGCCACCAATACTGTGGTATTTTAGCAGGGCACATGCATAGAAATTAATGCAAATATTTATAAACCAATAGGACATATCTCCCTAAAAATGTTTTTAGATCAGACATACTGATTGAGGTGTAGAATTGCATTTGTATGCACATACAGTAGGGTGGGAAAAGATAGCTCAGTTAACAACTTATATATCCTTCTAGTTTTCACTACATTCCTATTAACTGCAGTTATATGTCCCTTACATGTATTATTACACTACCCAATGTCCTTATATTGTGCAATTGGATTTTGCTAGATTATTATATACATGAGCTGTATCTTACATGCAAACTGTCAAAGATGCAGATGTTACTGCAACCTATTTTGAGAGTTTCTCACACACACTACAGCTAAAATGGTATACTGACAGCTCTACTTTCATATAATTATCTAGATATGTTCAGGTGAAAGTATCAGTTATATGTTAACAGCTCCCAACATTTCTGGCAGCACCCTGACATTTCTGGGGAGCACAATACCAAGCTACTCATGTGCCAGATTAACCTGTACATGCTGGCCATGAACCAACAGTTGAGGGCTGTACATATGCATACAAGCTACTGGCACTCCCTTCATCCATGTTATATGGGCCTACTCAAGTGTGGGTTGACACTGCTTAATACAACACTACTATTTGTAGAATGCAACAGTACAACAACATATCAAAGAAAATGACACAGATGCACTCCATGAATCATACATTTATTAAAGGATTATTACACCTTTATTTATTGGGTTAAAAGATGTTTTGAAGGCTCTCTCATTTATTTTATATAACAGTACATGTAGAATAATTACTAACCTGCCTGATGATGCAGCCTTTGCAGCCTATGTTCAGGGGCTTGCTGGTTCATAGCCCAGACACCTGCAGCTGTAAAGTAAATGCAGTGATATTGAGACATACCTATCCATAGTATAGACAAGCATAGCAATTCTTAACTACTTAATACAATGGCTACTTACTCAGTACTGGGGCATTAGGTATCGCATGGGATTCCTGGATCCACTGGTCCAGTTGATCCTCCCTACATCGCTTCAGGTCAGAATAATGGTGCCTGACCTGCTCACCAGTCCGAGGAACACCAGTGGCACTGGTGAGATCACTGGCAAGACTGTTCCAGGCCTCCATTTTATATCGGGTACCCTGGTACTGGCCCAGCAGGAGTCTTTCCACATGATTGTGGACAAGGACCCAAACCATTACTTTGGACTCCTTGATGCCCCAGCATTGCGCTCTAAATCGAGTGCCTTCTCCAACACCGGGGCCATGCTGCTGCAGAAGGAAGCTACAACCAGTTATAGCAAGTATTCCTGCCTGTGGAGCTTAAATATGCCTCATTTCCCACACTTATTTTGTGATTGGTCACTTTTGGAAAAACTCGTCTATAGGCACGCCTGCTTAGCTGATGTTGGCAATGTTTAAAATTCCTTTGATAGACATGTGTCTGTTGAAAGTGCATGTTTATGAAATGCTATCATGGCTTAGTGGTTAAGTATTGTGACTATAGTGCACAGTATCCTGAGTTCGAGCCCTGTCAGTGCTTTTTATTTTCCTACTGGGCAGACCTGACTGGTTAAGGTACAGTAAAGGAGGTGTGGCTGTGTTTAACCGACTTTGCTCAACTTTGCCCGACTTTGCCCAACGTTGCTGGACGTTGCACGATGTTGCCCGACATTGCTCGACATTGCCTGACGTTGTGCTGGTTAGCGCGGTATGCAGCTATGCGCAAATACATTGTGGTTGCACTGGTTAGCGCAGTGCACAGCTACGTGCAAAGACATTGCACTGGTTAATGCGGTGTGCAGCTATGCGTAATTGGTTTTAAATATGCTCAATACTGGTAAAATGTGCTTTATATTGCTTAAAATAGGGTACTCATGCCTCACAATGCATAACCATTTCACCTTCTTACATATATATATATATATATATATATATATATATATATATATATATATATATATATATATAAAATTCGTTCACTACTACATTTAACATTTCAATGTTTTTTACAAAACTTATACATAAAAAATGTCAGAAAATATTTTTGTATACAAATTTCCAACAGAAAATGGAACGTGCAGTAGTTGGACTTGAACTGGGAATGCTTCCTCTTTGTGCGAAGGCTCTAACCACTACGCTATCACTATTTTGCTTAATTGGCATATATTTTACTTATTATCCTCTTCTGGTGTCTAAGCTGCTAACTGTAGCTAAGCAATGGGCAAACCAGTGCAAACACGCTCAAATATGGGCAGCTATATTGGATGAAAAAATATATATAAAAAAACTCTTTTTATTTTTAATTTTGTCAGTTGTTTAACATATGGGGGAGTGTAGTGTTGCACTGTGCACATGTGAGTGGACTCGCTCATGTAACTCGAAATTGCGGCGTTTCTTCATTGCAGGGGCGTGGATTTTTGGACTGCTCGGCAGTCCGACACACCCCCTACACTCATCCACGCTCCGTGTAGGCTTTAAAGTTGAGGCAGTGTGTCCTCATTAATATGCATGGCATGCTGCCATCATACACTTAGACTGGCGCTTCCGTGTAAAACTAATCTAGTCTTACACAGAAGACTAGTAAATCCGGGGGATTGTTATTATATAAAATAACTTTGAAAAAATTTATGTTTTTCCTCCAACAGAAGTCTTGTGGCTAACAAATGGCTCATACCCAGTACCTACAAAGAGTTTTATAATCCTAAGATACCTTCCAGCATGTGTATCTCTTTCTCAAAACTCTAATAGGAACAAATTCTAGCTTCTTCCTGGCATCTTCTTCCAGTTTACTCTGCAGTCTCACTTTCAGAGTTTTCACTCTAGACAAGAAATAACATTTCACAAAGGGGAAGCAAGGCCTGCAAGGTCTTTCCTCAGCCCTCCTTTTATAACAGTGTTAATTGTACCATTAATAAAATAT
This sequence comes from Protopterus annectens, assembly GCF_019279795.1. Taxonomy (NCBI): domain Eukaryota; kingdom Metazoa; phylum Chordata; order Ceratodontiformes; family Protopteridae; genus Protopterus; species Protopterus annectens. The sequence goes on from NC_056739.1 coordinate 1,438,027,814, forward strand.
GCTCTAACACACCATATACTATCAATGTTTTGAAGAAGCATGTTTAATAAATGGTAAAAAAGCCTTCTAAAGTAAAGCAGTCTATTAGTATATGCCATATACACTATAAAATTCAGATATATGCTGCAATATTTTCTGGAGGAGTGTAGGACTGGGATTCCAATCCTCGGCGAGTTAATCTTCCACACATAGTAGACTCACACACACACACACACACACACACACACACACACACACACACACACACACACACACACACACACACACACACACACACACACACACACACACACACACACACACACGCGCGCACATGCGCACACGTGCACACAGACACACACACACACACACACACACACGCACACACGCACATACACGCACTCACATATAACATATAGATAGATAGGTAGATAGACAGATAGATAGAGAGATAGATAGATAGATAGATAGATAGATAGATAGATAGATAGACAGACAGATGGAAAGAGAGAGAGAGAGTTGCTTTAAGTCAATTGACTTCATGTAGCAAAAACTTCCAAACAGCAACAAAAATATGTTTCCATAATGATTGTAATCAGAAAATTTCATTTCAACATCCAGACACTCAGAACTTCAAAACCTACCAAATCTTGAAATCATGAACACTGATTTTTTCATTCCTTTGGGAAAATACAAGTAAATTCTGATTTTGGAGTGAATATTTGGAAAGCATGTAATTTTCATGAAGTCTCGCATTTTAGTCCAGAGCACTCGTGCATGCTAGCCTGGTACTTTTACTACTGTAGCTTGCTTAGTATAGTCTCATGTGCCTAGAATCTGCTTTAAGTTTGGACACACACACACACGCGCACACACACACACACACACACGCGCACATACACACACACACACACACACACACACACACACACACACACACACACACCTATATATATATATATATAATACAATGACATTGTAGCAGTATTTGGAATTACATTTAAAAATCACCCAAGTAATGTATGGAAATATTTTATTATTAACAACACAATTTGAGACTAACTTTTAGTCAAACTGTCTCTAACAAAATAAATGAATTAAATAAGGTTAAATAGCAGCTTTCCTACAAAATAAGCATGAAACATTGATTTAACACTATTCATTTTATACTGCATCCCTATAGTTAATATGCTTTATTCTGGGAACTGAACAGCCATGGATAGTATCTTTCTGTTACTAATAAACAGGGATATAGGTAAAATACAGACTCAACCAAACCAAGTTTGACTTTGTCAATGGCAGGTCCTGCTTATATATGTGATCGACTTCTTTGAAAACGGATAAGAGCAAATCCATACACACTATATATCAGGACCTTGCAAAGGCATTTATCACCATCCCACACTCAGGTATTTTAGATAAACTCTCTCAGCTAAATGTTAACCCATCTATAACTTGTTGAATTGCTCACAAATAGACCCCAAGATATAAAGGTGGATCAATCTACCTGCTCCAAAAGACCTGCCTCTATCAGCGTGCCCCAGAGTTCAGTTCCTCAGCCACTCATCTTTGGCATTTTCTTTTCGATGGTCAGGACTAATGTAGAAGGTTTGTTACTGATGAAGTTTGGAGTTTACTGCAAACTTGATACTGTCATAATCTCCATAAGAGCATCAGGATCCTACAGGAGGGCCTGTCTCAAACAAACAGCTATCAAAATCGCAAACTGAAGATGAATGCAAAGAAATTTGTAATCATATCATTTGGCAAGCATGACTCTCCGTTTAACTATCAAATGACCACACCCTCCTGAAAATCAATCCCATAGTTAGAGAATTTGGAGCACACACTGACAGTTAACTGTCCTGTGATTATTATGCACTGACAGTTGTAAAGAAATAATTTTGCTTTGGATAGCTTATTCCTAAAAGTATGGTGTCCAGATCCAGGGATACAAATGTCCCACTGAGCTTGGCACACATTATTCTGATCACTGAATATAATTCCCCTTTCAATATGTCCCTCTCCTAATACTTGTCACATCTGGAATGAATACAATATGGTTTCACTAAAAAAAATCAAAGGTCCCTTAACTATAAGGACTATGTTGACTGACTCAAAGCCTTGTTTCCCTTTTCAGTATAATATAGGATATTGAAAGGCAACCTCTGCCTTGCATATTGATCCCCAACAGATACTATTCTGTGATACCTATTACACATTTGCAATTCTAGTGATATCATAAAATACCTCTCAAAGGACCTCAGCCTCTTTTGCAAATTTAACAGGACATGCTGGAGGGATGGGTATATATCACAGAGAATAACACCTGTATGGAAAAGTTTTCCACTCCACATAAAGCAGAGTGCCTGTCTTACTTGATTCAAACATAATTTTGATGAATGGATGGATAAACACAAATTAACTCCTGGTTTAGCATTACTGGTCCTCATGGATAGAGGAACCATACCAAAACATATACTTGATTGGACAATCGTTGCATAGTCACATTGCAGATTAGAAGGTCTAATAACTACCACGGGAATGCAAGGCTAGGCTAGGCTTCTTAAGAATTAGTAAGTAGTTATGAACTTATTGTGAGATCTCATACCCCAAAATGATTACTCTGAAAACCACATGCAGTGAACCTTGACATTTTCCAACAGTTTTATCACACATTCCTCTTAAATTCTGAGGGTGACACTTGCAGATTCTGTTCACATTATGTAAGGCTATTGCACTGAGAACTGCACAGAAAAATCATAAACATAATAAGCAGCAAAGAGCACACCAGAAGAATTCAAGCCTGCATTAAAGCAGACAAGATCTTTAATGATTCTGAAAGTTTGCAAATGATCCTATTGGCACGAGGAGCAGTTATAGCACAAATCAGTGACAGATCTACAGAGCATCAAGCTATCACCTACAACCATCCACCAAGGAGAATCAAGGCCCAGGAAGGTGTACATCTTCTAATGTCAGTATAGAGTTACCTCAGTCATGGAACAATCCAGAAATGCATGCACATCTACTTTGAAAGGAACATACACAGAGCTGCATACAGAGTGTTCTGTACAGCTGGTAGCTAGGCATGGTATACACAGTTGTATGCATATACTTGACCACATAGTAAGTGGAAATAACAGAAAATGCAAAACATTATTCCTCTGAGTGCTGCTGAAACACAGTTCATGTGTAGTTGCTCTGACATGTAAGTGTGAACAGTTTCCTCTAATGATAAGCAAAAACAGCCATGAAACAGAGTAGCAGGATGGCTTTATGTATTGAGATCCAATCCATAATTTGACTGAATGGGTAGCAAGTACATAGAATATTGGAGTCAGCATCACATTAGCTCAAAGGATTACGAATTGCATGGCTCATTCTGGTGCACTACATCCTCTTTACTTATGTAGCCCTTGCTCTACATATAAGAAAACATAAACACTGTGGGATCCTGACACACATGTGCACGTGTGTATGTGTGTGTGTGTGTGTGTGTGTGTGTGTGTGTGTGTGTGTGTGTGTGTGTGTGTGTGTGTGTGTGTGTGTGTGTCTGTATGAGAGCTTGTGCATATTGCACTGATTAAAACCTCAACTAGCATGCATTTTCAGCACATTTACATAATTACTGTTATGCAGTGGACAGTAAACTGAATTTCATGTGTTTTCACACTGTGATGCAGCCAGTGGTGGGAGCACAACTTGCCTATATGTGTGCACATTTGCCAGAATACAAGGAACATCATCAAGTGCACCCCCAAACATATTGAGATTTCCATTAGGGCACACAGCATTCTTCTTCTCTATACCTTTATGTTTGTAAAAGCACTGACAGAGTAAATCAGACGGGTCTATATTAGAACACCGAAATGGCAGTTACTCGAATACCGAAATGTCGAGACATAAATAGTGAACAGTGAAAATGTTGAACACCCAAAACCGTGAATTTAGAAAAATCGAATTGCCATAGTTGGCCCTTATCCGTCATAGCTCCTTAACTTAAATGTGGGATAGTTACTGACCTTAGGGTTTGGGTGCTGGTTAAGGTAAGTGCATATATAGTAATAGATGCAACATACACTTTATGCACTTACCTTAACCCGCCCCCTAACCTTAAGGTCAGTAACTATCCCACATTTAAGTTACGGAGCTATGCCGGATAAGAGCCAGCTATGGCAATTTGCTATTTTGAAATTCGCAGTTTCAGGCGTTCAGCATTCTTGCAGTTCGCTATTTATGTGTCGACGTTTCGGTATTCACCTAACTGCCGTTTTGGTGTTCTACTACAGACCCAATCAGGCATCTAGTGCATAGCAGGGGCAGCATGAGTAACCTTTCTCAAGGTGTTAATGTTTCAAATACACCCATAATGTTACTCACAAGTATGGCTCACAGCTTGTTGTATTCAGAACAACTGCAGTCAATTTTTTTGTCTCATGAGCCCATATTTAGTTGCCCCCAGACACATGCCCATGCTAATATACATGATTGACAGTGATTTTGTGCGTGTGTGTGTGTGTGTGTGTGTGTGTGTGTGTGTGTGTGTGTGTGTGTGTGTGTGTGTGTGAGACTGTACATAGTGGTCAGTGATGCTGCAATCCCCCTATATACCAATGCCTAGATATATTATATTACTTTCGTATTTCAAATCTCCCTTGTTTACATTTTGCAGTGCATACACCAGAACAATAGCCCCATGCACAGATTGCAACAGACATGCCTAATGCTAAGATTTTAAAGGGTCAAATATCATAAATAATGAAAAAGAAATCAGTGATGTGTCATTATGCTTTACCGTGTGCATAGCCTGACATGCTGTTTACATTTTAGATCTGGGTCTGGCACTTTATGATAGTTATTGTTCTATAGGCTACAGGAATATACAGCATATACAGCATGAAAAATATGTTGCACATTTCCTTGAGATGGCTGAAAGGTACACATATTTCTGTATATAATTCTGTTCAGGAAATGCACTCATGATGACACTGAATATGAAGCTATGTTTATGTTTTTTTTTTTTTTTTTTTTTATAGATTTGTGTATATGAATCTCCCCTACTGTCCAGTACAAGTCTGGTTTGATAAAAGCAGAACTTTGTAATACTGACTTTTTGTAGTTGCTGAGAATGAGCTTTAAGAAATGAGAAAGGGCTTACAATTCTGAGATTATAACTCATGATAGCTTTAGAATGAAACAAGTTATTTCTGACATTGCGAACCAATCAGTCAGACTGATATGGCAAGGAAGATGCAAGTCTTCTGCCATTCATGTTAGAAAGAAATGCATCTATTTACTGTATGCAAATTCTTAGGCTTAGCAAAACCGAATATGAGTACACTGTGATTTATATATCTTAGATTTTAATTTCTGTGTGGGAGTCATCTGTAAATTTATGTTTATAGTATTGCCTCAGGACTCAGCATTTCTATAAGTTATTGTTGAAAATAAGCTCTTTGGTCCTGGAGAAATGTGTTTGCTGGCTCAACTGTTGGCAAATGGAGGTCTTGTATATTAATATAATTCACTTTTTTCTGAAGGAGCAATTACTTAAATTATTTTTTCACATACTGTCATTGTATGAGAATGTTTCTAATTGTGATGTCAAATCAAACTGAGTCTTCATTTCAGACACAGCATTAATTATCAAGTGGTTGTCACAATCTGTCATTTCAAAGTCTGAAAATGTTAGTGTTCCGAGGATTTATAAGATGCCATCTTTCTAGTTAGTATAAGTGGTTGCCAATATTCTGTTGGTTTTATTTAATTTTACAACATAAAGCATGTCTCTGAGACTGTGCAAACCAGCCTAACTATCCCTAGAATCAAACAGTAATTGTTAACAATGAGCATCACTGGCAAAAGTGCTTACCTTAGATCAGGAGAATTAATTGCTTTTTCCTGAATAAGAACATTGACAGCTATTTCTTGATTTCATAGTTCTGCCAGTTACTTGACTGCAGATGGAAGATAAGGTTAACTTTCCATTTAGGCTTCTTTAATTGGCATTAGGATTTGCTTGACATTTCAAAAAGATAAGCATTCATACATAACTACATAACTTCTATTTTCTATCATGTTCTTTAATGAAAAAACTCATGGTTTGTGCCTTGAAATACTGCAGAAAATTTTGTATATTTGAGAAGCAGTTTAGTTGCTTTTAGAAACGTCTTCTCTCATGCTTAATTATCAGTATAAATTAAAATGGCATACCTTAAAAATTATGAGGGAGAAAGAAAGCCTAAATGCACATTGAATAGCTCAGGTCTATAGCACAGTGTAAACAGTGTGAGCATTCTGACCACACACATCAACTGCCAGTATTTGAATCTGAATGAGAAAAAGCAAGATTTATAATTTCATAAAGAAATTCCTAAAACATTTAACTGCACATCTGCTTTGCCTCTCTGCATACTAAAAATAAATAAATAAATAAATAAATCATTCAATTTCTCTTTCTGCCGTTTCTTCACTTTTTTCTCTCAAACTCTGTCTCTATTTCTACCTCTTATTTTCTCTGTGTAAGTATATATGTATGTATATATGTGTGTGTTTAGTTATAGGAATGCATATATTTGTATTTAGAGACACACACACACACACACACACACACACACACACACACACACACACACACACACACACGTGCAAATATATCTCAATCTATCTATATACATGAATTAACAGCAGAAAATTGAACATTCATTATATCAACTTGAATTCCATCAATCAACTTACATTATCAGAATGTTTAGTCAACAATAAAAAAGCATTTTTGCAGGAGGGAGGTGGGCAAGTACCCAACACATTCAAACCTCCACATCTTTAAATATGTCAACTCCAAAATCTTAAAACCTTAGAACAGCATGGAAAAGGAGAGACTTTAACTATGTTTGCACATCAAAACAAAACTTAGACAACATCCACAAGTTTGAAAAAGAAAATATAAGCACACACACAAACACAACACACAGTCACACAGATGTGCACACACACACACATACACACACACACACACACACACACACACACACACACACACACACAAATAATGTGTGTTAATAGGGAAACAGTTAAGGAAAGGGATTTTTTGCATGCAATTTGCAGAGTTAGAGTCATGATCAGCTATGGAACCTTTTCTGTGTAATAGTTATTTTATATTATACATAGCTGTGTGCATATCATGTGAGGCATTTCATACTGATAACACAAACAGAAGATGAATAACAATAACATGAATCTATGAGTCATAATTTAGTTTTATTAATATTATCAAGTGCAGAGTTCAGATCTATTAGTAAGATTTATAAAATTAGATTTTTTGCCACTATATACTTCTCTATTATATGGTTTGGAGTCATACAAGTACTAAACAAACTTTGCCCACTATCATGGAAATTGTTTGAGTTGTTTTTCTAATTTGTTGAATATTTTAGTAGGAAATATAAATAATTATCAATTAATGTGATAGGATGATGCAGTAACATCGTCCTTTCCTGTGTACTTACATACTGAGAGAATTAAATCCTCGTTTTAAGAGTTAAGAAAAGTCTGCTTCCTAAAACAATTGATCAGTTGTTTAGACAATAACATTTCCAATGTTTCTACATCAGATAAATACAACTTGTTTCAAATTCCATTGAGATATGTAACCTTTTATCCCTTTAACTTAATGTGTCTTATAACATCCTCTGTTGTCATTGTCATTATTAAACATATTCAACTGTATTTCATAACCAAGTTGCATTTACACTCATAACACCCATCAATAGCATTTGTTTCTTTGAAGAAATTCTCCCATGCTGTTCTGTCTATGCAATCACCTTTATTACACATTTTAAGCACCTGCTAATCTCCTGCTAAAACAGATTCCCTATCCTTAAGTCTCAGACTGCTTAGCAGTGTATATGCTTAACATTTGCCCACATCTCTATTATTCATAGCTAAATTTTCTGTTTAATTAGATTCTTATACAATATGTTCATTCTTTCACTTAAGCATATATTCTAGTTGATAATTTTCCTTCAACCAGCTCTTACAACACTTTTATAATGTTGTTTCCCTTCCTGCCTATCATCAAACATCCATTACTGAGTTTAGTCCTTCCTGTTATACATATTCATTATTTTTTCTAAACTATTCTCAAACGGGCATTCATAGCTTTTTCCAAATTGTTCAGTCTATCTGCTGAACTGGGCTTACCTTTATAGCAATCTGTTTCGCATTCACAGAAATTTCATTTGATCTAAGATACAAAGGATTTCGATAGGTGTTGTGTGCTTGAGGTTTGAAAACTTTGTGTATGTAAAAATGTACTGAAATTAATCCATAAATTTCAGCCTTCTGTTAATTCATATGAGACTGTCACATAACCCAATATTAAGCCATTATTAATTCCAAAAAAAATGCATACCATTTAGCTTTTTATCATTGTGACAATTAATAATTAATAAGTGATAAGCTGTAATCAAGTTTAAAAAGTGTATGCCCTGTTAGCATTTTACATCATACAAAAAATTTACAGCTTCTACCTCATGTCACTTTCAATAAATGTTTTATAATTACCAAATCTGATATTTACATTCAAATCTCTACATATAATTTATTTTTATTTATTTTTTTAATAAAACATTTTCTATATTTAATGAAAAATATTTCCAAAAACATTCATTACTGCCAGACATCATATTTCAGGTAGATTCTATGCATTAATTACATGCATCAGTACATTATTGCATTTAAACTCTCTTTCACAAGTTTTGTTGGTAGCATTTATCACTTTGTATTAATATTGAGGGATGCCTTAAACAGTATAAGTAGTCCTCCCTTCACTCACTCGTATGCCTTCTTTCTTTGCCTTCTTTGTTCATTTTCTCTTTAAGAGAGACCACTTCTGCTCTTTCTAGTCATGTTATCATGCATGTACAGCTGAGTTATTTATCCCACACTTTTAAAATTCCTTTCTAATTATGTTATACAAGATTATTACTACACAACATGTCAATTAGTGTGTAGATTCTCTTGCATAAAAAATGAGTATCACCTATCATTAAAGCATTTATTTTGCACTTTTAGAATATCTCATCTATTAAACTTATTTTTATCCTTTTTTTATTTTTTGGGTTTTTTTCTCCCATACTTTTACCTGAATAGCTATGTCAATGCCCCACTTAGGTTCGACTGTCCAATGCAATCCACCCCAGGACTAATACCAAATCTTTATGCTGGGCCCAGTGAGAAACCTAAGGGCATCCCAAGGAATTGTGCTGTCAAATATCCAACTGGGGTGGGGGGTCTATTTTCAATTACCCTTGGTTGCTACTGCAAGGTGTGCACTGACAACCTCTGTGGTTTCATACACTGCTCAGTCTGCAATGATTCACTCCCCACTTCCAAATGTAGCTAGTGTCAGCATGCTGCTTCCCCCTTCAGCTGTACAACATTGTGATTGGCCTCGTGGATTTCACCCAGAAGCCACGATTATTTTGTGTGTCCTTTCCACTTCATCAGTCAGCCAACCTGCTAGTCAAGCTGAAGGAGGCAGGGCTGTTGTCAGGGCTTTATTCCACTTGCCACTGGAGGAGCTAAGATGACCTATCATTATTGGTTCATAAAATGATATCATCTAGTGTCGGCTGCTATAACTTCCTTTATCTGGGACTTCTGAGCAGCAGGCTTAACTATTTGCACCTAGTGCAGAATTTTACACCTTACATATTTTCAGGAATTCAAGTTATCTATTTTAACCCAGTTCTACAGGATCTGCACTGGCTGCCAATTTGAATTTGCTGAATATTTAAAGATTTGTTGCTGCTGGTCTACCTAATCGTTAGATGATTTGAGTCATCCTGCCTTCAGGAGCTCATATTTTCATACTGTTTGACTATATAACTCTTCCTTTTCCGTAATACTGTTGGACAATCCCAGACTGTGCTTAAAGACAATGGTCTGGATTGTGTAAAGCTTGCATAATCTGGTGCATTACAACATTATCAGAGTGAAACTTACAGATAACTTTGTAATATGTAGATGTACAACAAGAAACTTAGAATAGATCAGCAAAAATGGAATACCATAGTATCAACAGCGCACTATAGAAATGCATAAGTAATAATAAATGGTTGTCCAATCAAGTTGTACAGTACCAATGTTATGGAAAAATTATTACAATTAAGGGATCCTGATAGTTAATTAGAAATATATATAACAGAATCTGTACAGTAAGATTAAGGACAGCTATGAAATGTAACTGGCTCGGTTATGATAACCCCCAACCAAAAATAAGTAAATACAAATTATGTTAACTACTGCAATATAAGCCACATGGCATTCATAACAAAACCTTTCAGGAATAAACACGCATTTTATCCACTAACTTAAAATATGTGTTTCAAAGCTGCAGTGCTATTTGTAATACTCTAAGGACATCACTCTTTACAGTAAACTCAGAGACAACTACGGATATCTCTGTAATGCATGTAGTAGTAAAATATGTCAGCTTGGACTTACAGATTCTGATGGAATCTGTACATTTTCTAATAATAAAAAATAAAGGTGAAGGGCAATCACAGTCCCATTGCCATAGCTAAAATTTACAAAAAATGAGTTCAGAACTTGTGTGGGGAACACAAGTAATGCACACACCCAGGGGAAATAGAAGACAGAAAAGAAGATGTGAGGTATGGATGAAGAAGATGGATACACAAGAGGGATATTGGAATAGGAAAATCTGAGGGAAAGTCAGAGGGGCATGTCCATTTTTTTGTGGGAATAGGCCTCATTTTGTTTGTTTGTTGTTGTTTTTTTTCAAGAATAGAAGGAAATGTAAACCTAGAGAAAGATGAGGAGAAGGTAATCACAGCAGGTGCACCCATAAAACAAATAGCACAACACAAAACAGACAAAGGCTAGAAAAAAAACCCCAGTAAGGACAGGTAAGTTACAAAGACAGCACACTGCACAAAATTGGCAATGGAAAGTTGACAAACAGATGCATACCAGCAGTACTGAAATGCAGAAAAGCATATCTACCTATGCTCTATCTCATCACAACATGTCGCAGACTGTCTGGCAGTCATATCTGCAAGTGTATGACCATTGCTAGATGTGTGTTTAAGGGTAATAAAGTAGGATCACAGTACACATTGGATAAATATACACATATCCAATTAGTCCATCAGCAGTGCAGGTATAAGCCAGCAAACATCTCAGATGAGCAAATATAGGTTTAATAAAGGTAGATAACCCCACCAGAGGACAGAACCAAACCTACAACCATGCATGTATAAGGCAAACAACCAAGTGCAATGCCAAACAGAAGTTCTGCAGAAGGGCAACAAATGCTGCTACATACAAAAGTAGGTGGGCACAACCCAAACAAATGTGTCATGGAATGTGTATATGTTCCACACATATGCCATGTCAAAACAACATACAGGTGTAGATGTGCATGTATATCTGTCAATAGCGTAAATGGAATGTACATGAAATCAAGGTTGCTGCACATACATGCATAAACCAATGATGTGTATAATACATTTAAAAATGTAACAGTATAGCATAATAAACATAGCAGGTTGTGCACATGGATGTGAAAAAGACTACACTACGTAACACGCAAGAATAATGAGAACAAGGATACATTGCAAGCAGTAGCCAGATACCTGCATGCACATGTCCTGCATTGTACAATGGACATACATGTGGCACATGTTCATTGTGTCTAATTAATACATGGTAATGGTCAATAGTTTTAACAAAGCCAAATATACCTGCAAAAATAATAGTGAAATATGAAGGTGGGAGGGAGGTGGACAACCTGGACAACATCAGAGTAAAGCAGAAAAAATTAAGTTGACACAACACAAATTCATGTGTACAGTACACAGAGTGCTGTAGAAGCCTCACAGAAATACAATTACCCAAATGGAAAATGTATGTGAAATGGCCAGATGGAGTGCTGATGTCCAGAGAACTGGACCTGAATAAAACACACATACACAGTGATGCACAGTCATGTCACATCAACATGCCTAGTTAAGCAAGCTAAAAATTATGAGCACATACACATATGTTCTGGCACTTTGTAAATCAAATAATATACCCAGGTATGCAAGCCCCCCCAACCCTCATCATGACAAAACACATGAGGAAACTGCCTCCATATTTAACAACTACTTTATAGACTCATTATCCAAATTACTAAATCAAGACACAAACCATCCCACCAACAATAATAGAACTAATAGCTTAAACTCTTCTATCAGTAGTAACCCTACCACTACCTTCTCCCTCAAACCTGTCTCCACTAACTATATTAAAACTCTACTATCTGAATTAAAACCTTGCTCCACATCCCTAGACAACATTCCCTCTGCATTCCTTTAGGTTGCTGCTGATGTGCTTGCTTTCCCAGTTTCTATTCTAATAAAGCGCTCTATTATGGAATCCACAGTCCCTTCCATGTGGAAGCAATTTTACACCCTTTCAATTCACAAAGGAGGAAACTCTACAGATATAACTAATTTTAGACCAATAGCCAAACTCTCTCCACTTTCCAATATCCTGGAAAAATGTGTACACAATCAAGTCTTACACTACCTTCTGCAAGAAAATCTACTCACACCTACCAAACATGGCTTATGTCCCATGCAAAGCACTACAACAGCTCTCCTGTCTTTCCTAAACTCTGTATCACTAGCTAGAGACAGTAACAAACTTATTTCCTGTCTCTTCATTGACATCTCTAAAGCCTTTGATACAGTATCTCATAAACTTCTTCTCCTTAAACTAGCAAACTTACAGTTCTCTCCATCCACCATATCTTGGTTTAACAGCTATCTCTCTGATAGACTCCAATCAGTCAAATGGCTCTCAGCTTTCTCCCCTCTTCTTCCTGTTAAAACGGGTGTTCCACAAGGCTCCATCCTTGGGCCCCTTCTTTTTAACATCTTTACCAACCTTCTCTACTCTTCCTGTCCTGAATCCTCACTGATACAATACGCAGATGATTCTACACTTATCACTATTGCTGAATCACCAACAAAACTAAAATCAGACACACAGTCCTCTTTTAACTCTATAAAAAACTGGCTATCTGAAAACCTACTTATCCTTAATCCAAAGAAAACCAAATTACTACACTTTTTCCCTAAAAACCTTAACCACATAAAGTCTTCTTTCACCATATTGTCACAAAATAATACTCAAATACAGGTGGACACCAGTAAAAAACTCTTAGGTGTTACTATTGATGATAGACTAACCTTTGATTTACACGTCAATAATTGTATCCGAAAAACACATCTCAAGCTAGGTCTCCTCTATAGAAACAAAAAATATCTCACCAAAACAGGAAAACTAACCCTTGCAAATGCCTACCTCTTACCCACTTTACTTTATAGCTCCCAAATCTCACCAGCCTCAACACTGGACTACTAAACAAGTTAGAAACAACTTATAACAGAATTGCCAGATTTGCTGCCCAAAACTCCTACAAATCTCATCACTGTCTCTCACAAAAATAACTAAATTGGCTAGAAGTACCTAACCTGCTTTGGTATAATCAGTTTCTGATTATTCATTCCATTCTCTACAAACCCTCTTTCTGTCTAACTATCTCATCTCTAATCTCTCATTACCTACCCACTAGATTACTCCACAGTTCTGACCAAGGTCTACTAAAAATCTACAAACCAAGGACCAAAATGGGTCACCTAGTCTATAGCTTTAACCCTTCCTAGGCCTGGAATAGCCTACCACTAGATATAAGATCCCTTGAACATCCCAATCAATTCAAAACCGCTACAAAAAATACCTTCATATAAAATGGACTTGCCAATGTAATTATCCCCATAAACACTCCCTTATAACCTTCTACTTCTCTTCTCTCTTCCTTCCCTTCAATAAACAAACATACTACTTTATCTTCTCCTCTTGGTACATCACTACAAATATAACTAGTAAAATATTTCGGCTATGTAACTATTGCACTATTATGTATATAATATGTAATTATGAATGTATCCCTCTGATGAATGTATTTGTATGTATTTAACTTGCCACAGTTTAATGTATGATACTGTAATGCAATAATGTTTGGTACACAGTCTCCGGTTCGACTCTCAGTTAGAGCGTCTTCTGCGTGGAGACATGTGTGAATGGGCATACCTTCGTTGAAGTTTGTGCATCAAGGCTGGCAACTCGGTAAGTAAAAATCATTAGCGGACCGGAGTTCCGCTGTGGCGACCCCTAACTGGGAAAAGCCAAAAGTCACAACAACAACTGATGAATGTAATGTGTGGCACTGTAATGCAGTAATCTGTGGTACTGATGATTGTATTTCTATATGCATTTAATATGTAAAATTTCTATTTTCTGTTGGAGCTTTTCTCCTCGGGCCTCAGCTGAAAATGGGCATTTGTAGCCCAGTCGGACAAACCCGGTCAACACATATAAAATAAATAAATAAAGATAAAATAAATAAATACTGTCATGCAAATGTCAGATAAAAGACACAGGTGTATGCCAGCCACCCTGCTCATTAGGGAGCAGAGGAAACTCCTATGAGCATCATTACAGCATATCAGCAGTAACTCAGTAAATGCTTATTTGTCAAAGGTGCATTTGTATGTCAATATGTATCTGACTATGTGCATATGCACATACAGTCATTTAATGTGTACAACTATTTATGGAAGGTGCGTACCAATGTCACTACAGAATGGGTGTGGGAAAGTTACATACAAAAAACATGGTGTAATGTACTGTGAAAAAGTATGTTCACTGTAACATTGTGTACCACTTAATGTTACATTGCTATCTGATGCAGTCAGGAAAAAAAAGACTGCACATAGATAGAATATACCTGTATATGATCCCACAGCACATCACTATTGCCAACCAATGACACACCGCATCATGACAGTGGGACATTGTTACAACTGCCATCCAAAAAGCATGTGGAATGACATGTTTGTATGTTGCACATACCTGATATGGCAAAACAGAAATCCAAGGCATATCACACAATTTGTGATGGAGTATGGACAACATATTTCATCTGTTAGTTACCACAGTAAGACACTTATTTACAAGCTACTTCTTGCAACAATATCTGCTGGTTAATTGCCACAATGCATGGACAGTTGAATGTGTGTGCAAAGTGTAATTGTCAATGTTATGCACATGTAAAATGTGCAACAAATGTAACATGACAATAACACATAAGCATGACAGATACATGGTATATATGTACAAGAGTGCATACACAGTCCAATCAATGACATGGCAATCACCATGCTGGCAGCATAACACAAGTAAAGCACACACACCATACTTATGGACTGGAGGGACAAGGGTGATGGGGTTCAGACTCCCAAATGACCTCACACAGGATCACCCTGATCACATCCTGTAATGCCAGTGCCATATCCTCAAAGAAGGACCATAACATGTTCCTCATCTGTGCTCAAAACACATCAGTCATGACCTCTCCGATCTTCTCTCAGTAATAATTTCAACCTAGGTCATATCAACGTCTCCTCAGGTGTGCGTTCAGGATGGCTTGGGCAGGGGTGAGTACAGGTTCTTCAGCATTGTCTTCATTGTCATTATTGTTACTGTCATCCTTGGAAGAATCTGGCAGTGCCCTTGCATGTGCTCATCATCATCTTAAAATTGGGGGATGTCCATGTGTCCCATGCTCTGTCAAAATTAATTGCAAAACACAACAGAAAAGTAAAGCAAATGTCTTTCATGCAGAACAGACCCATGAATATCATAGCACAACTGAATATGATTATGATGACAATTTACATTGGGACTGAGACATGTCCATTATGGTCAGAGTTACTTATGTATTTCTATATTGTAGTCCTAAAAGAGATGTCTGTATGCTTTTGTGAACAATTCTATATACTTAGACAAACACACACACACACATTTATATGAGCAGCCACAAAATGTCATTGTTAAAATGAGGAGAAATTGATCTGACAACATTGTCAGCAATACACAACCCTTATGAGAAACATCTGAAACTGACAGCGTGATAATTCACTGAACACACATCAATATAATGAGTACAACAGGGAAAGCAATGTGATATGTTCAATCCACACAGCTATTTTTGAGACTCTGATATATCTGTTGCTAACAGTATTGTATATATACAGCTGTATGCGTTATCTACCAAAACAGTTCACAATCAATAGCCTGAAAAATCAAAACATTGTGAACATGCTTGCTGATACTGAATTGCTGCAATCTAATGGGTATCTGCTCAAGTTTTAGCAAATCTAGACTATAACGCTGTACAAAAACACCCAAGGGGTTGGAGATAGATGCAATATCAATGGTGACCTGCAGGGTGTGTCAAATATGAATTGTGAATGAATATTAAAGAAATAACAACTATCAACACATAACTAAAATGTGTAAGCAGACAGACAGGCACTACTTTTAAATAAAATAAACTTGGGCAGGATTCAGGAAGCCTCCGTGTAAGAGTTATAACTCTTACACGGAGGCTGCAGTTAAACGGTGTGATGTCAGCATGTCATGCATATGCATGAGGTGCATGAGGCATGCTGAATCACACTGTAACTCTTACACGGTCCGTGTAAGAGAGTAGGGGGCGTGTCTGTAGACACGCCCCCAGAAGTCTAGAATGGCTGAAAGTAAACAGCCACGAGGAAAGCCATGGAAATGTGAACAACCACACTACACAACACATGCCCCCACAGACCAGCAATGTAAAAAGTGAACAGATGTAAAATGAAAATAAAAACTGTTTTATTTTTTTTAAATCCCGTAAATGTTTGCTACTGTGTGCGCTCGTGTGCGCAGGTGTGCCACTAGCGCAACTGCAGTTAGCAATAAGTGGAAAAGGATATAAGAACTAAATATGCAAAGGAAGCCACGAAGTAATAGCATAGCGGTAGAGTTGTCGGCTTGAGAGCAGGCAGGCAAGGTTTGAGCCCACACAACAACCTTTTTTTTTTTTTGTAAATAAGCACTAAAAAAGCCCCAGACAGTATTGTACAAATATAAAAGTATTTTCTTTTGTAAAATGGAATGAAATTGAGCATATATTTGCAAGTAATACAATAATAAAAATCATTTTCTTTTGTAAAATGGAATGAAATGGAGCATATATTTGCAAGTAATACAATAATAAAAATCTTTAGAAATGTACTGATAGCTAAACTGCAGTGAGACCGAGTGCCCGTAGCTAAGTAGTGTTTCACAAACTGCAAACAGCTTGCCCATAGCTAAGGACTGGTTTAACAGGCTCAAACTGTGTGCAACCAGCTGCGCTACGGTTAACATGTGTGTTAATAGCCAATTAAGGTGTAACCCAGCGCACACCGTTTGTGCGACGCTCCCACAAGCTAACCGGCGGTGCGCATGCATGAGGTCCATAATAAGCGCAGACCTGGTTTTAAAGTGCTTAAAAGTGCTTTTGGCATGATTGATTGACAGGTCCTGAAGTCATTCTCAGACAGTCCTAAAATGTAAAAGTCAGTGGTCAGATTCGAACCCAGGATACCATGCACTAGAGTCAAGGTACTAAACCACTAAGCCATGACAGCAGTACTTAGAAATGCAGAAATAGCATATATATAGGATGTAATCCAAAATGGAGCATGATAAAGCAGTTTCTGTGAAGTTGATACAATTCCAAAATGGCCAATCATAGAAATGTGCGGGAAAATCGGCATATATAAGCCCCATAGGCGGGAATACACAGCATAAACGATTGTAGAATAAACCTGCAGGCAGAATGAGTGGAGTAGGGGAGGGACGTTGCTTTCGAGCACAGCGGTGGGGCGTTGAGGAGTCCAGATACATGGTCTGGCTCCTAGTTCACCATCATGAGGCCCAACTCATGCAGAGCCAGGTCTCATGGGGAGCGTACAGGGCGGAGGCATGGGACCAGTTGGCTCATGATCTGACCAGTGCTACTGGCATTCCACACACTGGTGAGCAGGTCCGTCACCACCATGCGGACCTGAAGTGATGTAAGCAAGACCAGTTGACCCAATGGATCCAGGAGGCCCGGGATATGCCCAATGCCCCACTACTGAGTAAGATACATTTTACTTATGTATGTAAGGAATTCAACTAGCTGATACCAAGGAGATGTGTATTCCAATATTACTTGTTTTGTATTACAGCTGCAGGTGTCCGCTCTGCGAATCGCATGGCACATTAGCGAAGGTTGGTGCGGCTGCGCCACCATGCAGGTTAGTAACCCCACCTAGTACTTGTAAATAAATATTATAATGTAGCACGTAGCAGAACACTGCAGTGTATTGATTAAAAGTAATAGAATGTGCAAGCAGCAAGTAAAAGTCTGCAGGTATGGCTGCAACAAGTTCGTCAGTATGCAAGTGAAACTGGAAATATAACTGATAGAAATAAATAGTTCTGTAATACAGATGTCCCACCATTAATTAAATGTAGTATAACCTGCAATAGTCTCAAGGGTACAGCTTCAGAAGCTGAGTTAATCACATGTGAGATATATCCCCTGTTGAAATGCTGAATCATGACAGAAGTGAGGCTGCTGGAAAGTGTTTGAATCACCACAGGTCTAATATGTGAACAAAACCTAGAAGTACCAACCTGAACTGTGAAATAGCAGGATGTGTGAGAGTGACAGAAAGGGTCATGTATTAATAAATAAAGTAGTAATAACTCCTGAATATATAAGCTTCAGTGTGGTTCTACAGAAATAAATGCATGTGGGAATTAAAACTTAACATCCCAAACTGATTTCAGTGTGTCTGACTCTTGAATGTTCAGGCCAAACTCTGTATATGGTGATTACAGTCAGCGATTTGCAGATAGAATGAATGATTGTCTGACATACTAAACATCCATAGCTGTCCCCTGCCCTGTCATCAAAGTGTAGCAGGATGATGTATCTGATAAAATTCAAAATAACCAGGATAGTGATGTATCTGTAACAGGTCTAGCATGACAGTCAAGTAAGAATCAGTGGGAAAGTATCACCCACAAGTTAATTGTGTTTCTATTACAAATGTATATGAATGTATAATTTATGAATGTGTCATCATTTTCTTTCTCCACCCCACCCTATAATTGCAAATAAAAAACACTACATATTGGTATGTGAACATTTCATTAACCATGGACATTTGTCCTGTTTCAAAAATATATGCATGTCTGTTGTTGCATGTGCCCTGGTCATACCTGCAAACCGGCAAACCTGATGGCCTGTTGCCATTAATCAACCCTGCATGTTGTTCAATTGTGTATTTCTGTTCAAATAATGCATGTGATATTGATATGCCCGTTGTTCAATGGTGTTAATATCTGGGTGTTTGTTTAATGGGAATACCAATGCATGCTGTTACAACTAATTTGAATGGAATAATATGCCACTAACCCAAACTAACATAACATACCCACAAACCTAGAACGCTTGGGAAGGTAGGTCCCAGAGGACCCACCTCTCCCACCTCAGCTGGCGACTGCACCTGGCACTAGTGCCCAGGCTGGACCCCCCTCCGGTGGCCCTGTGCCACCTTCGGGTGGAAGCGCTGCAGGGGATGGGGCCCGTCCCCCCTCTGCAAGTGTGGCCGGAGGAGCACGTCCACTCACCCTCCAAGGTGTCCGGTCTGTGGTGCAAAGGGAGATCCAAGACTCTGTCCTTGGGCCCCTACGCCAGCTTGAGGCCTGGGTGGCACAGCTTACGGGCTTGCCCATTGTCCCGCCTGCACAGCCCCCAGCACAGCCCCATCCTGGGCTGTGAAGGAACAGTGGCAACTGCCAGTGGGTGGGGATATCAGTTCCACTGTTGCCATCTGTGGGCTCATGTGCCATGGATATCCCAACCTCCGTCCCCGTCAATTGTGTAACCTCCCACATGTGTCATACACCGCCCCTGTATGCGTCTTGTCTGTCTTGTCTGTTAACCTACCCAACCTTCCTCCCCAGCTATACCGACTACCTCACCTGACATACCACTCTCACCTGATAAAAAAACAAAAAAAAGGGCACTCTGTACCCACAAAAAAATTACGCCCCATACATAGCTGTCCATGTTGCACACATGTCCGCTGGACATCAAAACTGTTAATTACAATTGGCTGTACAACAGGTATTAATGTTGTCCTGACACCTCTCTCAGGGGTGGAAGGTTCCAAATGTCACACCAAATTGCATACAAATGCACAGCTGTTGCTGGGTAAGACATGGGCAGCTATGGGCCTCACCTACATCCTTCCTGCAAATTCCAAGCTTGTTTCCCTACTGTCTTACCCTCTTTGTGACCCCTTTTTCACCACTTTCCTGTCATCCCCTTTTCTTTTCTTTCAAAGAAAATAGCGCTGGTGTGCGCTTGTGTGCGCAGAGCTCAATGCCAGTGTGCATGCGTGAGCTCTGCATAAGCAGCGCAGACCTGGTTTTAAATGCTTAAAAGTGCCTTTGGCACTTTTGATTGACAGGTCCTGTACTCATTTCGAAAGAAAAATAAAGACCCACTGTCAGTCTCGAACCCAAGACCCTGGTAACACTAGACTGTATGACCTACCACTAAGCCATGATTCTCATACAAGAACATAGTGCTAAAATAAATATAACATGTAATACTAGGAATCAATAGAAAGGTAATATATGATGTGTACTATCCAAAGCATGTCAGGTAGATTTTAATGCCTGAATTACTGGATTCCCACACTAGTTTAGTGTTCACGGAAACAGCCCTGCTAATCGTTAGCTTGTACATAATAATGTGAGGTAATGTTCATATATGAAAGTATTATATGTACACATATGTATGTATATATATATATATATATATATATATATATATATATATATATATATATATATAAATATATTAATACATGTGAAATATAGTGGTAGGTGTCAGTATTCACACACACTCACTACAGGAAACAGTGAAAATAAATGCAGCAACCACAATCTACAACACAGCCTGATTCCTGTGAGAGTTAATAACCCTTTTAACTGCATAAAGGTGCCTTCAGCACTTTGATTGCCAGGTCCTAAACTCAGTTTGAAAGAAAATAATTCCTACTGTCAGTTCCAAGCCCCTTGGTAACACTAGTCTGTATGACCTACCACTAAGCCATAACTCTAATACAAGAACATAGTGCTGAAATTAATTTTACATGTAATAGTAGGAATCAATATATAGGTAATATAGGATGTGTACTACCCAAAGCATGTCAGGTAGATTTGTAATGCCTGAGTGACTGTATTCCCATACTAGTTTAGTGTTAACAGTAACAGCCCTGCTAATTGTTAGCTTGTACATAATAATGTAAGGTAATGTACATATATGAAAGTATGTATATGTACACATGCATACATATATATATATATATATATATATATATATATTAATACATATGAAATATAGTGGTAGGTGTCAGTATCCATACACACTCACTACAGGAAACAGTGAAGATAAATGCAGCAACCAGAATCTGCAACACAGCCTGACTCCTGTGAGACCTACTAACCACTTTAACTGCTTAAAGGTGTCCCTAGCACTCTGATTGATAGGCCCTATACTCAATTTGAAAGCAGAATATAAGCATACTAGTAGGCCCTACCACAAGACCATTGTAACACTAGTCTGTATGACCTACCAGTAAGCCATGACTCTCATACAGGAATATAGTGCTAAATAAGTGGAACATGTAATAGTAGGAATGAAGATAAAGGCAATATAGTATGTGTACTACCCAAAGCATGTCAGGCAGACTTTTACTGTCCCAATTACTGGATTCCCATACTAGTGTAGTGTTAACAGAAACAGCCCTGCAAATTGTTAGCTTGTACCCAATATTGTCAGCTAATGTACATATATGAAAGTATGTATATGTACACATATGTATATATAGCAATACATATGAAATATTGTTGTAGGCGTCAGTATGCATACACACTCACTACAGGGAACAGGTGAGAGAAATGCAGCAACCTGAATTCACAACACAGCATGAAGCATGAGAGATGTACTAACCTTCACACTCACAGAACATTTTCCAACAGCATACCAGCATGGTCCACGCCCTTACAATCAGAAAGGGCAACGCCTATCTCACATACCCTTTTATAGCACTGTCCTGAAATCACAGTGAGGCATGCAATCAGTACACAACTGGCTGTATGCAATTAGCCAATGCTGCCTTACAATTGGTGCAGAGGCCATCACATGGACCTATGCAGATACCTACAAAAGCATTCAGTACCCGCACTCCACACATGCAATACAGTCATTGCACAAACATACTGAGAAAGAGAGAGAGAGAGACAGAGAGAGAAATAAAAAATATATACAGACAGCCAGCAGCAAAACCAGCAGCAGCAGCAGCAGCAGCAAGCAGCAAGCAGCACCACTGACACAGCAACAGCTGCCACAAACACAGGTAATGCAAAGTAGCTGGTTAATACTGTGTTTACTGTGACACCTCCAAATGTATCATAGTTCACTATCTATAGGTATGTCCATGAGATAGGTTGTGCGTACATAGTCCTGAAATATATACATATGTAATATTGCTGTACATGTTGCCCATACTTAAAACTTCCATAGCTTAGAACACAAGGCCAGTTGTGCATATGATGCAGTAGTTACCAGGGTCAGTAGAGGTTACTCCTCATTGGTGTGGGACCACTGTGTATGTATGGCACTGTTCAGGTACATATCCTGTAGTATGGCCAGGGATTAATATCAGTCTGTCATGTGGTGCTATGTCCTCCAGGGGTGAACGTAGCACACATCCAGGGATACCATTTTGTAACAGTGATGCTATGTGTTCTGCAATGTTGAGGGTGGCCCTCACCTGGACATGTGAGAGGATAGGGAGGTTACAGTCATCTGTGATAACTAATACCACATGTGTAGGAGAATGGGGGGGGGTACCTGCACCTAAACTGTCTGCAACAATGTTGCCAATATCTGTGCATTTGGTGAATGTGAAGCATCTTAACACTGATGACCACAGATGCCTTGCCTTCATGTGAATCTGCCCTGTGCTGCAGTAGCCTCCTGCTATTGTTATACAATGTGCCTGTATCTGTAGTCCACTGGACAGGATAAATAAGTGGTGTGCATATGTTCTGGGTTAGATATGTGTGTGAACAGTACATGCAGTATGTGGGATGTCTGTGGTAAGCATATGCAAAGGGGCCAGCAGTGTGTGTTGTGGCTTCCACTGGCCCAATGGGCTGCATGGATAGCATCACAGTCATAACTAGTGAATAACTGTGTAATTACATGCATACATAGCAAGGTAGTGTACTGTGCTTGTGGTGTTGTTGGGATATGTATATCCAGGCTGAGTAATGTGTGTCCACATCACAGGGTTGGATGGCAACACACATCCAGTATGTAGGGATGAACACCCAGAGTGTTTCAGACGTGTCACCTGTGCAGAAATATCTGGCCATTACCTGTGCATCCAGCACAACACACACACATGCAACATATGGCAGAGGTGCTATAGCAGTACACATAGGTTCATAGGTTCATACTAGGCTATTTGCCCTAGGGCATTGATAAGCCTAGTAGAATGTGTTTGTCTTTCGCCACCCAATTACAATTTATGCTGCTATTCCCTTGTCCGACGTTAGTATACTGTGCCTCTTTCTAACAGTGACATAGAAGTGATACCTGGGGTACAACTATGCTCTCCATCCACTCATACAAATTCCTATGGAAGAGAGTCAATGAGGGACTCTGCCTAACCTGTAGTGTGAGTTCATTACAGAGTGAAGGGAGCCTCTTGGTTAGGAATATGCCCCTCCAGCATGTCCTATTTATGTCAGTGCTGAGGTTCAGGTCTCCTGAGCATGTGGCTGTATGGGACTCTGATTTCCTGAGGTGCAGCATGTTCATTACTTCTGGGTTGGACACGGCTGTATATGGCAGGCACAGATTCCCTCTGAACAGGCAGTATGCCACTGAGTCCAGCTGGATTTCCTTTAACTGGGCAGCATATGACATCTGTTTGAGCCACTTCATCCTCTTGATGAGGTACTGTTGTCCTGTACCAGTTGCTGTAGGTGTCTGGTTAGGTACATCCCAAAAGGTGCATTGTATGCAATTATAGGCCTGATGATGGATGAGTAAAGAGGCACAATGACCTCCCCTGCCATACATGTGAATCCCTCATGATTAGCTGGGCTATACAACATGTCTTTCAATCCATGTTGGCCATGTGGTTGACAAATGACAGACTGCTATCATGTTTGTTCCCCAGGTCCCCAATTACGTCTTCTGTACTCAATGGCCTAACACCTATGTGGTACATTGCCACCAATGTGGAGGTGTGGGAATCTGCGTTGAATATTGATACTCCCCCTCCTTTGTTGTCTGGTCCAAGTGTTGGGGCCGACAAGAATGGTAACAGGTATAACTTGGTAGTGCTGGTGTGCTCCTGGGAAACCTGAAACTGGTTTATGTTACTGCACAGATATCGATGTCCATAATGCTAAGTAGGGTTTTGAGTGCGTGTATCCTGAGGTCTAGACTTCTGGTGTTGAGTAGCATCACTCTTACTTCTTCATCCTTTGTGATACGAATGGATGTGGGTTTGCCTTATGAGTCTTGCCTAATACAGGCACTATGGGTGTAGCAAGAGCCTCCGCCAAAATCCAATAGGCCAGGGGTGGCAGGTGCAAGCTGTCCCTAGCAAAGCATTGTGGCTTGTACAGCATACCACCCCAAGATGACAGGCATTGGCACACCTGTGAATGACACCAGTATGTCAGTCAATTGTTGGAAGGGATCATCATGCCTTGATATTGTGGCATCGTTCTTGGTGAGGGTAAGATGCTACTCAAGGTCAGGGTCATACTGTCTTGGGCTACATGCTCAGAGAGCTCCTTACTGTCTCATGACATGTAGTCCAGGGAGGTATGTGTCAGGTCATTCACACCAGCATGGACATTGAGTGAGTCATACCTGTACTTGCCTTGGAGTTACTTGAGTGTTTGTGTTATGTGGCGGGTCGTAGTGCCCGACAGGCTGCACACTGTGACCCTCACCTCGTTAAGCCTGGTGAACATGATGTCAGTGTGCCTGATGATAGAGGCACCTAGTACAGGTGTATGAGGTGTGTTGTTTACTGTTAATGGCTGTGAGTGTTCAGCACATTGGCTTTGTGTGATATGTGTTGCACGTGTTTGTTTCCATGGTAGTTGTTGCTTGAGTGTCTGCTTAGGAGGTCTCTGCTGCGTAGGCAGACCTGTAGTCTGAGCCTACGAGTATGTTCATGTGTGATCATGTGTTAGTTTTGCTGTCGTGGTAGGTCTATGCGAGACTGGAAGCGTAGTGAGTGTGGTTTCCTTCTCCACCTGACTGGTTATGGCAGTATTGAGTAGAGAGAGCCTAGCCTCCAGTTTGGTATATGGTTGCATCACTCACATGTGTTTGAATTTGTTGTTAGGAGGAGGGGGTTGTCTGTGTACATGCAGCTGTTATAACACTGTCTCTGGATTACCACACTCACCAGCTGGACTGGGGAGGAGACTAACAACTGACCTTTGGACATGCTAGAATACTATTGTGAATTCTGTAATAATTGAAAACAAGGTCCGGTGGGTAGTGAGGGTGTACTGTTATTACCTACTACTGCTGACTGATATAATAGCTTCAGTGAGCAAGTGCCAGGTAACCTAAGTGCAATGTGTTACAATTAAGTAAATGCAACAATGACAAGCAGTCACTTGCTGTCATGTGTAACATGGAAATACGTACAGTAAGCAATGCAGATATCAGTAGTGAGTCACAGAAGTGTTGAGAAGCTGTGTATTATGTGGAAGTAGCGTACCAGTGAAATAACAAGCTAACAAATAACAAGCATATAAACAAAGCTAGATTCAGGAGGCCTGGATGTAGTGTTTGCTACAGCAAACAAGGTGTACCAATGTCAGTAAGATACAGCTCAAATATGCAGGCACTATAAACCTGAAATCAGATGTTCCCAGCTATGAATGGCAGAGTACAGCCTATTGTCACACAAGAGTGCAGACCACAAACCTTGTTAATGTTAAATAACTGGCCTGAAGGCCAACTGCCTATACCAGAACTAATACATTTGGACACTGGGCTCTCAATCAGCAGTTCCCAACTTCAAAGGATGAAAGATATGTGTCCTGCCACCACAGTGCTTGCCACAAACCTCCCTAATGTAAAACAACTGGTCTGAAGGCCAAGTGCTTAGTCCAAATGACTTAGAATGATAGCTACACTTTAAACAAGTTACAACCAAGCAGTAATAAGTACAATTTAATACTCCCTGTATAGAATGTGTACCATGTATTGCTGAGATACTATGCTGATAACCTGTTTGTGTACCTTTCCAGGGGAACATGGCTCCAAAAAGGAACCCCGCATATTCTGCTGCAGAGGATGAAGTGATCCACCAGAGCCTGGTGCATGACTATGCCATCCTGTTCTCACGCACCACCCAGAATCAGCAGGAGAGGTCTGCACTGTGGCAAAATCTTGTTAGCAGGATAAATGATGTTGGCATGCATGATAGGACATATGAGCAGGTGAGACATCACTGCAGTGATTTGATCAGAAATGTCCGCCAACGTGCTGCAGATATCCGCAGGCAACAGGTTGCCACAGGTGGGGGGGTGGCCACACATCCCCCCCTCACCAGACAGGAGGGGCTACTGCTAAGTGTTGTGGATCCAGCCCCAGAACAACAACAGCAACAGTCATGCATCATGATGGAGGTTGGATCCACACAGCAGCAAGACACCGAGTGTGCAGGTAAGATGCCATATTTATTTATTGTTATTAGTTTTACATTTGTTGACCTAGATAGTCTAGCTGGATATATGTCCATTTTCAGTAGAGGCCTGGGGAGAAAAGCTCCACACATAACATAATAAAGGCAGACAGACAAGTTGTTAATACAGACATCCAAAATAATAGAAATATACACCAGCTTGTAAATTAAATCAACATACATTTAAGGAACTCAAACAGTTTAAAGTCATACACAATGTACTGTCGCTTTCAAAGCAATTCTACCTAAAACATAACGGTTATGCAATAAGGCAAAAGCCATATAGATAATAGTTAAAGCTCAAAAGGGTAGAGAAGTAGAAGGAGTATGAAAGATAAAATAATAGGGAAGAGGCAGGAGTCAAGAAGGGTAGTGAGGAAAAGAAGGAAGACAGTCAAGAGGAGGTGGGAGGGATGGGAGAAGTAGGTCAGAGCATAGAAGGACATCAAGGGGAAAGAAACAGGGTAGAAGCTAGTTTTTATGCACAATGAGGGGTTAAAGGTAAAGAGAGGGTGGGGAGAGGGACGTTAGCCTGGAGTACTACAAGAACAAAGCCAGTGGTTTTGGAAGTACAGTTTGAGTTGTTGTTTGAAGAGAGGTAAGGGTGAGATTAGAGTTAACTCCTGGTATGTACATATGACTGTTCAGTACACTGTTACTTCTTGCACGCATAAGGTGTGCATGTGGTATGTATCTGTCATCATGATATGTAATTGTGCATGTGTGATACAGACATTATGAGCAGCTGATGTGTATAAGGGAACTAGTGTACTACTGTACTGTATCATGTGCAAAACAAATGGCACACTTGTGCCCACTGACATTACTCTCTTCATACTTCCAGGTCCCTCCGATCTAGCAATGAGGCAGGCCATACATGCTGGTGAGTGTGTTTAACATTACCTGAAAAACAATTTATAATACTAGTAAGAGTAGTGTAACTCTGTAGTATACATGCTGGTGAGTGTGTTTAATAATACCTGCAATACACAGTTTAACAATAGTAAGAGTAGTGTAACACAGTACTGATGTGTGTGTTTACTGTGGGGTATGCATGTGTGCGAGTGTGCCTGTGCCCATGCATGCATGTGTGTTTGTGTCCATAAGTGCATGTGTCCATTTCTGAATGTGTGCATTAGTATTGAAGTGCATCTCTGTCAAATATGTGTTGAGACTGTAATCTGTGTTCCCTGTTTTCCTCCCGTAGGTTCTGGTGCTGCTCTGGTGACCTGCAGCAGGGAACCTGAATCTTGTGCCCCAGGTACTGATGATGATGAAATGTCTGTAATGGTGCAGGAAGGTGTGTCTGGGTCTGAAATTTGGTCAGCCAATTGACAGTACACAGCTGTCAACCCCGTCAATGCGCACAGTCATCCTGCCGTTACATCCTTTGTCACCATTGTCCCTAGATGATGGACAGTATGCAGTGGGCATAGATCAGGGTAATGTGGTACCTGTGGTACATGCATCCCCACAAGGCAGCCATGAGCAGGGTCCTCCAATGGTACCATGCAGACAGTCGCCCATGGGTTCTCGTGGGGGCATCCGTGGCCGTACTGCCTCTGGCCGACGTGCCCAAGGAGGTATGTCAACCTCCACTATGTTTCGGACTGTTATGCAGGCACAGGCACGTATGGAAAGGTACACCAGACAGGGTCTGAGGGAGCTGAGAGCATGTCGCACAGCCATGACAGACGGCATGCGTGACGTTGCGAATGCTATCCGTAACTTCACAGATGTCGTTGACAGACGTTGTGGGGACATACAACAGCTGCTCCACAACCAGATGTTCATGGGCCAGGGCGATGGTGTGCATTTGCGACGTCGACGTGGCCGCATGCCAGCAACAGCACCAGCTGGCAGTGGCCGCGGACGACAACAGGCACACTCACGCACCTCAAGTGCCAGCACCAGCCCCAGCAATGCTGGGTCTGTGCTGTCATCAGGATGCCCCAGGAGACCACGTGCACATGGCTCTGGACAGTCCCAACACGAACTGTGTCCAGTCAACACACCCCTGCTTCCGATGACAGTACCCAGTCTGGGTTAGTACTGGATACGGCCCGTAGCACCCCTGCCAGGCACAGGTACCGTGTCTGTACCCACAGATACTGATCTGGATGACCTGACAGGTGCAGTCTGTGGCTGTCCACAAAACCCTGTACATGGCAGCCATTATGTGGGACTGTGTGTGTGCTTACACACATGCAGAAATCTAACACCTAGGGCAAACACATACACACACACACTGCACCAACACCGGTCCACCCTGTACTGCTGCCCCTCACAAACACACATACACACACATGTCAATTGGTGTTACCAGTGGCTGGCTTGGGCATACCTAACCCACACCCTGTGCATATGATGACACTGTGCCACCTCCTGCATACTACAACATTGGTGCAGGAAAAGGTAAACACGTTGCTGATGCACAGGGTGACTACATAGATGTGTATAAGTAGTAACATGTTGGTAACTGTTCACTGTTCCACTATGATTGTGTGTATATCCCAGCAGTCCTGCCGCAGTAACTGTATGAATGTCCTCAATTGTTATCTGCACCCATACTACTTACCAAAGTGTACCAGCTGCACACCATCACATGCTACCATTGACTATGGGAATGCGCATCATGTGCTGTTATGTAGATTCAGCTATATCTATCTGTTCTGTCACACATGCATTTACACACACCCTGCTACCCCCACACATGCACACGCTCACCTGCCATTCCCATTATTTATTACCCTACATGAGTAGCTGTCGATACATGACAGGTACACATTTGAGAAGTGCACTATGTTGTTTACTACCGATTTCCTCCTCTCTACCTGTACTCACAGGGTGCAGGCAACCTCATCAGTTCAAGGTGTAATGTGCATCAGGTACTGTGGTACCCTGATTGCCACATCAAACATGTTTCCCATACGGAAATGCACACACAGACACATCCCACATCCACACACTTGCCACATTCAGGCTTCAAAACACTATCTAGGTATATTCTGGTACATGTGCATGTTACAGTAGCATGTAACACTATACTGAGTACTGGCAGTTGTCTGTTGTCATGTTGTTTGTATAGAGTAAAAGAATTGTTCGTTTATCCTACTTCGTTTTGTGGACATTACTTGAAGAAGTGTTACCTTACATGTGTTATTGGTACCACCACCTTCTCTTTTGTAGTTTTGTTTGTATAGGGTGTTGTCAACATCACTGCTTGTTAAGGGAAATGTGCACCCTGCAGTGCATAGCCCCATTTGGCAAAAGCCACATCCCACCCCCATCATTGGGCACACACACTAACCCCACCCACAGTAAAACACATACTTTCCATTTGCAAGATTCAAACTCATATCTGGCTGTGTTATGACAGTAGAAGCAGACACATTAGCAGAGTGTGCTATTTGCATTAGTGGGAGAAGTCCTTTCTAATGCTGTACTTAGAGGGTGCTGACATCATCTGTGTGTAGGAGGAGGGATGTGCACCCTGTAGTGTGTTCTCCCAGTTGGCAAAAGGCACTTATCCCTCCCAGCATAATGCACACACATAAACCCCACTCATACTAACACACATATATTCCCTTTGCAGGATTCAAACCCCTACCTAACTATGTTATGACACTGGAGAAAGACGCATTAGCAGAGCACGGTATACGAATTCCTGGAGGACTTTAATTCAGGTAATATAGTTATAGAGTCCTGACATCATCAGTGTTTCAAAAGGGGGATCTGCATCCTGTACTGTACTGTCACAGTTGCTAATAGGGGCATTTCCCACACACACATTGATGTGTTCCAGATTTGCATATGTGGGGGATCCAGTAGTCCAGTGTGATTAGTATATGGTTCGATTGCAACAATGAGGGATATACTTCCAGTGGTGAGCATTTTGTACTCATGTTTGTGATGATCAGGTCTAGTATATCTGCCCCTCTTGTGGGAAGGTTGATTACCTGTTCCATAGCTAAAGAATGTCTGATCTATGGGAACCCTAGAGCTTGGGTATTGTGGCTTGTGTAATGTTCACAGTCTATGTTTGGGTAGCTGACGTCATCCAGTATGATGGTGTTTGCAGAGAAATCTATACTCTCCTGTGTGAGCATGAAGGCTGTGTGGAAGTCCTGAGTTTGAGAGGGTGCTGTAAGAGCTCCTCTGTGTCTCTTTCCATGTGGTCCAGGGAGGTATGTCTCAGGTTGTTTGCACCAGCATGGACAATGACTGCCTCATAGTTGTACTTGCTGTGGAGTGACCTGTGTGCCTGTGTTATGTGGCACATTCTATCACCCGACAGGTATCTAAATGTGACCCTCACCTTGCTCAGTCTGGAGGGTGGGACGTCAGTCAACAGCTCATGTCAAGCATGTTCACACCCCTCATAAATGATGTGGAAACCTTCAAAGGCCCCAGGCCTGTTGAAAATATGGACCAGACTGCAGATACCTGTATAAAGGCATTCTATGGACACATTCAGGAATGCATGGATCATGCAACCACATATGAAAGCATGACCCAATCCTCCAAATGCAGACGTCCTGTGTGCCGGACACCAGCCATAAACAAACTATACAATAGAAGGATGAAGCCACTACATGATACAACTAACTCCCAAAATGTGAAGGCATCACTGATGAGTATTGGAAGACAACTACAGGCACCCATACGATTGTCTAAGGCCATCTTTGAGAGAAGATTCCACAAGCCACTGAGGATAATCACAAGGCTTTCTATAGTTATGTTAGGAACCTGGGTGGTAATACCCAGATATGCTCAGAGGTAATCCAAGATGTCACACGAAATACAAAACACACAGACATTGCCATCATCCTAGTGGACAGGTTCACTGCTGCCTTCTCCCCCACACCACACCAAAAGGGCAAATATGTCTCGCAGCAGAGTGCTGCCCCCTCTGACATCACAGATGCTCAGGTAAGAGATGCCCTTCCCAAAGCAATAAACACTGCATCAATGGGACCAGACAGTGTCCCAGGCTGTGTCCTACATGAACCACAAGAAGAGCTACACCCAGACATAACACTACTGTTCAATCCCAGCCTTACTACACGAAATGTGGCCAAAGAGTGGTGTACAGCAACAGTGGTCCCTCTACATTCAGGTGGTGCCTTAATGGATCCTGGACACTATTCGCCCCATATGTCTGACTAGCTTGGTCTGCAAAGCTATGGCAAGGATCATCATGAACCTCACATATATAGATATTGGGGACCTACAGACATGTCACCATACACAGTTTGGCTTTGTTAATGGCAGATCCTGCCTCTCAAACCTGTTTGATTTCTTTGAAACAGTTACCAAGACCACTGTCAAGGGGAAAGAGGTCTACACAGCCTACCTGGACCTTGCATAAGCCTTTGATACAATACCCCACTTGTGCATTCTAAGGAAGCTCACCAGTGTACATATTAACCCCTATGTCACTATGGATATTGCACAGTGGCTCAAGGGCAGAACACACATGGTTAGAATTGCTGGAGCCATGTCAGCCTCAAACCAGGTACAAGTGGTGTCCCACAAGGCTCAGCCCTGGGAGCTGTCATGTTCATTATATATTTATCATAGGTACAGGCCAACATGGAAGTACTGTGGCTGAGCAAGTCGCAGATGACTGCAAACCAGACGCCATAATCAACTCTCTAGCTAACATACGCATCCTCCAAAAGGGCCTCTTGCAAACACACGACTTGTGCCACAGCCATGGCCTCAAGGTGAATGACAAAAAGTGTATAGTCATCCCCTTTGTCAAACACAAAGTGACCACAAAGTACCACATATGTGTTAATCCATTAAGTGCAGACGAAGGAATTATGGACCTTGGGGTACACAGGTTGATAGCATTCTACCATTTGACAACAACATGGACAAAGTGGTTAGGAAAACATTTTATATGGGCCACATCATCATGATGGGATCCACATGTAGATCATGGGAGGACATTGTGCCCCTTTACTCATCCCTCATCATGCCCATAATTGACTATAATGACCCTGTCAGCATGCACCTTACCAGACTCCTGCAGCAACTGGAAAGACCACATACGTACCTCGACAAGAGGATCAAAGGGCTCAAACAGATGCCACATACTGACTGGTTAAAGAAACAGCAGCTCTACTCAGTGGCATACTGCCTCTTCATAGGCAATCTGTGCCTGACATATAAAGCCATGTAAAACCCTCACTTAATGGCCATCCTGCACCTCAGAATATCCATATCCCATCAGGATACACGCTGGAAAGACTTGAACCTCAGGAGTGATATACATAGGACATGCTGGAGGGGCACATTCATAACTCAGAGGCTCCCTTTATTCTGGAATATTATCCCAATAGAGGTTAGGCAGAGTCACTCAGTGACTATCTTCAAGAGTGATATTAATGACTGGATGTGACATTGTAGGGTTACCCTGGGTATCACTTATGTGTCACTGTGAGACAGAGGCACAGTATACTAACCTTGGAAAAGGGAATAGCAAGACAGATTTACAATGCATGGTGAAAGCCACACACATTCTGGCTAGGTGGATACATGCCCTGGGCAGACATCCCTGTATGAACCTATGGACCTATGTATCTTGTTCACCATTGGCCCTATGTGCTGTTAATCACCAATGCAATCTCAGTACTATGGTAGCATGTGCAAAGGTCAGTTGTCAGTCACATCTATGGTACAGTTGTGGAATATGTGTGTCATGTAGTAATGTCACAGCTGCCACATGTACACAGTCAACCCTATCCCCTACCCATGGATGTACAACACATGCATGAGATGGAAACACATGGCCAAACTGTGGACTAAGCACTCTGAACCCAGTACTGGCATAACCTGTCAGGTGGCATGAAATACTACAGTGGCAGCAATACCAATCTGATGTGGACCTACACTGACAGCAATACAAGCATGGAAACACACCGAGCCATTCGTGGAGCCTAAGGATAGCATCCTGCATGACTGGCAGACATCTCTGCAGCTGGCACACAGGCATACGTTAGGCCTGCACACAGCACGCATAACACATAACACACAAATCCTGTGTGCCAAACAAGCACAGTCTGTACAGCTATACAACACTACTGCTGCAGTTGTGTTAGGTACTTTTATTGTCCAGTACAGTGAGGACATGCTCACCAGGCTGGACAAGGTGTAGGTCACAGTGATATGCTCATGGGGCACTATGGTCCACCACATAACACAAGCATACAGGTCAGTCAGATGCATGGACACATATGACTCAGTCATTGTCCATGCCACCACAGCTGATGTGCGATGTCCCTCACTGGGATACATGATAGGGAACATGGAAGGGATCACTGAGCAAGTGACACAGGCTGGTAGAACCCTGACCTTGGTTGGCATCAGACCCTCACCAGGGATTCTGACATATTACTGAATGCTAATGAATTACTGTAGCTACAACACCCTAGCTGAACGGTTCTTAGTATGCGGTCACTGCATTGCTATGGAATAACGTCTTACCACTCCCACAACAGGTGAAAACATACAGCACCTGTTCATCAACAACAGGTAGACTATATGCCCCAGACCAGGTGTGTATCCCTCACTACTAGTCTGATAGCATCTACATCTCACACTGTATATACACATCCCACATGCAGCACCTGCACAGAAGACCACAGTCATAATGTTACCCTGTGCAAATACCATGTATTCACATGTGGCAGGCATCACACATGGTAACTATTGAAGGTCACAGGTACATATGTGTATTTGGCACACACATACATCATGTGTGCATTGCCATAACTGGTTTAATCAATGTCATGCATTATTGTGAGGGACAACCCGCACACATGGGCATTCTGTGTGGGCAAAACAAAAGGGATGTTCTTTTCATACACACTTAACCCCCCTTCACACACATTTACCACTTGCTGGATTCAAACCCCTATCTAACTATGTTATGACAATAGAGACAGACGTATTAACAGAGTGCGCTATTCGCATTACTGGGAGATTTCTTTTCTCCTGATATACTTATAGGGTGTGCTGACATGATCAGTGTCTAGAAAGGGGAATGAGCATCCTCTGGTGTGTTTTCACAGTTGCTAGGAGTAACATTTGGACTAAGTGTGTGAGCATGCCCAGTTCAGCCTTCCCATGGCATGTTGTGTGAAAGATGTCTCATTTATCTAAGTGTGTGAGCATGTCCAGTGTGAGCTTTCCATATGTTGAACTCTGCAGCCCATCACATCTGTGGATGAGTGTGACCTTCAACAAATACCTCCAGTTTATGGTTGTGTGTTCTGTGCCATGTTGTGTAGTTACTGTCCAAATGCTTTTTGTGTGAACACAACAGGGAGTATACTGTGCCTGCAGGTTTTGCATGGGATACTTTGCACACAATTGTCAACATCCGTTCATACTGACCTAACACTGTAGTACTGTATAGTGTAGTGGTTCAGTACTTTCACTGTGGTGGTCAGTATCCTGGGCTTTAGTCCTATCACTGCTTTACATTTCCATAGTGTGCACAACAGCCTGGTTAGGGTGCAGTTGTGCACATCTGCACAAAGGCGGTGCCTCTACAGACCCTGGTAATTACTGCCCCATAAGCTTAACAAGTCTAGTCTGCAAAGCTATGGAGAGGATCATAATTGAGCTCATAAACAAAGATATAGGGGACATGCAGACATTGTACCCGTCCCATTTTGGCTTGGTCAAGGGCAGATCATGCCTTTTGTACTTGGTTGACATCTTCAAAACGGTCACTAAGGCCATTGTTGAGGGAAAGGCAGTCCATACAGCCTACCTTGGCCTTGCAAACACTTTCAACACAATACCCCACTCAGGGATTGTAGAAAA
Organism: Protopterus annectens; assembly: GCF_019279795.1. Classification (NCBI taxonomy): domain Eukaryota; kingdom Metazoa; phylum Chordata; order Ceratodontiformes; family Protopteridae; genus Protopterus; species Protopterus annectens. The sequence continues at coordinate 1,438,063,450 of NC_056739.1, forward strand.
CCCTACCAACTGAAATGTAAACCCATATGTCACAAGATGGGTTGCAAACTGGCTTAAGGACGGGACCTACAGGGTTAGAGTTGCTGGCACTATGTCAGACTCCAGGCCGGTCACAAGTGGTGTCACACAGGGCTCAGTCCTTGGCCCCCTATTGTTTGTCATCTACTTCTCAAAAGTACAGGCCAACATGGGAGGACTTTGGCTGACAAAGTTTGTAGATGACTGCACACTGGGCGCCATAGTGGACAGTGCATCAGACACGGATATCCTTCAGAAGGGACTCACGGAAACTGATAGCTGGTGCCAGAGCCATGGCCTGAAGTCAAATTGCACAACATGTGTAGTCATACCCTTCGGGAAAAGCAAGGTAAACCCAAGCTACCATATAGGTGGCAATCCTCTAAGCACAGAGGAGGTTATCATGGACCTGGGGACACAGGTTGACAGTTGCCGTTCTTCTGACACTCACATTGCTAAAGTGGCTAGAAAGACCTTCTACACTGCCCACCTGATCAGGAAGAGATTCACATCCAGATCTAGTGGGTCATTGTTCCCCTGTACTCTTCACTTATCAGACCGGTGATCGAGTACAATGCCCTATTCTGGATGTATCTCACCCGACATCTGCAGCAATTGGAGAGACCCTGAATGTCCCCCACCAAAAGGATAAAGGGACTCCAACATCTGTCATATGCTGCCAGATTGAAGACACTCCCGCTCTATTCAGTCACATACCGTCTGCTTAGAGGTGACATGTGCCTGACATGCAAGGCCATGTCCAAACAGGAATTAATGGACATGCTCCACCTCAAAATCGGCAGATCCACCTGAACCACTAGTGCAAGTGACTTAGACCTTAGCATGGATGTACGTTGGACATGTTGGAGGGATGGATTTATCACTCTGAGACTCCCTATGCTGTGGAATACAATCCCGGTCCATGTGAGGCAGAGCACCTTGCTGGCTCTGCTCAAGAGGTATCTTGACCTGTGGATGGGAGATCATAGGTTTACCCCGGGGATCGTCACTGTGTCACTGCTGGAGAGAGGCACGACAAGCTAATGGGCACAGTACTGTTTCCATATAAGGGGTGGTGTACACCAACAAACTCTGGGCTAGGCTTATACCTGCCTTAGGGAAGATAGCCTAGTATAAACCTATGTACCTATGAACCTATCTGACCATGTTGCATTATGTTCAGATGTGAACTACTTACAACAGCCTCATCCAACATCAGTAGTGTATTCCACAACATGAGTGTACATTGGCAAACACTACCGATGTGCCCTAGGCCATTTCTAATGCTAGTCGGAGAGTGTGTTTGTCCGTCAACACATTGTAAGTGTAGTTTGCCATGACATATGTCTTGTTTAGTATACTGTGCCTCTGTCTACCTGTGACATAACATTGATACCCAGGGTAAACCTACCATCTCCCATCCACTCATTAGGATTCCTGTTGAGGAGAATCAACGAGTGACTCTATGGATAACCTGTACTGGTAGTTTACTCATGCGTGGGGGTGGCTTCTGTGTTATGGATAATGCAGTACAGCTTGTCCTATGTATGTCAGTGCTGGGGTTCAGGTCCCTCATGTGCATAGCTCCCTGCCATTCAGATTGTACAAGGTGCAGCATGTGCATTGATTCCAGCTTGGACATGGCTTTCTACATCAGGCACAGCTTGCGTCTGGGTGGCCAGCATGGCAGTGTGTGGAGCTGCACTCTGTTTAATCAGGCGACACATTACATGTGTTCCAGCTCTTTCATACTCCTGGTGAGGTACTGTTGTGGACTTTACAGTTGCTGGATGTGTCTGCTGAGGTACACCCCACAGGGGCTGTTGTGGTCATTTCTAATGCTGATGAAAGATAACTGCAGAACCACAATGACCTCCCTTTAGCTAGATGTCAGAAAGCATGGACCATGCAATCACAAATAAAAACAAGACCCTCTCCACCAAGGGAAAGTGGCCTGTCTGGTGGACCCCAGCCACAAACAAACTGTATAACAGATGAGGGATAATAATGCAAGACAGAGCTACGTTTCCAAAAAGGAAGACAGCTGTGATCAGCACTAGTAGAAAGCTACATTCTCTCATAAAGACATCCAAGGTCAACTTGGGGACATAAATCACCAAAGACAATGAAGGTAACCACACTGCTTTCTTCAGTTATGTCAGACACCTGGGTGGGAACCCTCAGATATGCTCAGAGTTGGTACACGACAACATATATTCCAGTGACCTGACAGATATTGGCAACATTCTGGCAGACAGCTTCAGTGCAATTTACCCCCTCCCTCACCCCCAAAAGAAGATAGTTATCACAGCTGTATGTAACCTCACTGTCATCTTGGATGTCCATGTGAGAGCCACACTCAGCAAAGACAAGTACACAGCATCAATGGGACCTGATGGTATCCCCGGTTGCATGCTATGTGAACTCCAGAAGGAGCTGGACCTGTATATACAAATGCTATTTAACCTTAGCCTTGCTGCAGGATATGTACCTGAACACTGGCGTATGGCAACAGTGGTCCCACTCCACAAAGGAGATGCCTCCACAGACCATGGCAACTACCACTACACAAGCTTAACCAGCCTTGTCTGCAAAGCTATGGGAAGAGTCATTATGGAGCTCTTACACAGAGACATTGGTGACCTACAGACCCTTGATCCCACCCAGTTCAGCTTTGTACAGGGCAGATCCTGCCTTTTGCACCTAGTTGACTAGTATGAAACTGTCAGTAGGGCCATTGATGAGGGCTACGCAGTCCACACAGCCTACCTGCACTTGGCTAAGGCCTTTGACACAATACCCCACTCAGGCATCATAGACAAGCTCAACAGCTGAAATATAACACCATATGTCACAGGATAGGTTGCAAAATGGCTAAGAAACAGAACCCATAAAGTCAACATTGCAGGTGCCTTGACAGATTCAAAGCCAGTCACAGGTGGTGTCCAACAAGGATGTGTCCTGGGACCCCTCTTATTTGGTATTTACTTTTCAGATGTGAAAGCAAACATAGGAGGGTTGTGGCTGACAAAGTTTGCAGATGACTGCAACCTAGGCACCATAGTGAATACATCAGCCGGCACACACATCCTACAGAATGCCGTCACAAAGACAGATAGCTGGTGCTGGACTCATGGCCTGAAACTGAATGCAACTGATGTGTAGTCATCCCCTTTGGGAGGAACAAAGTACCCACAGATCAATACATAGACAGCAACCCACTGAGCACAGAAAACAAATCAGACACCTGGGGACACGTGTAGATAGTGACATCTCGTTTGACACCCATGAAGCCAAAGTGGTTAGAAAGACTTTCTATCTTGCCCACCGTATCATGGAGGGTTTTCCATCCAGATCAAAGGAGGTCATTGTACCACTATACTTCTCCCTTATCAGGCCCATGATTGAATACAAAGCCCCATTTGGTATGTACCTCACCCAGCACTTGCAACAGCTGGAGAGACCCCAAAAGTACCTTACCATGAAGATCAGGGGTCTACAACACATGTCATATGCTTCCAGAATAAAGGAAATCCAGCTTTATTCAGTGTCATACCACATACTTACAGGTGACCTATGCCTGACATACAAGACCATGTCCAATCAGGATTTGGTGGACATGCTCCACTGCAAGCAACCCAAATCCATCAGAACCATGAGAGCTAAAGATTTGAACCTCAGCACATACATGTATAGGACATGCTGGAGGGACAGAGTCATAACTCAGAGGCATCTCACACTCTAGCAGAGTATCCCAGTTCATGTTAGACAGAGTCCCTCACTGACTCTCTTCAAGAGACATCTGGACAACTGCATGTGAGACAGAGGCACAGACTAGACAGAGGCACAGTCCAGTTATTCAATTACGTAAGGGGGTCATAATGTGTCACTACTAAGTCAGAGGCACAATATTCGGAATCTATTCTGTACACTTATTACCACTATAAGGGGTGGCAATAGCCACATCACTATGGCTAGGCTTATACATGCACTAGGGCAGTTAGCCTAGTAGTAAACTATGAAACTATGAAACTATGGTGTATGTGTAGGTATTGTCAGTCAAGCACTATAATGTGGTTTGGGGGGCTTGATATCTCCCTGTATTCCAACATTGTTTTGTCTATTCCTTCTAGCATGTCTAGGGATCAGTTGCTAGTGTCCTCTCCTGCTCAGCTGGTGAACCTGGGAATATTGAGGCAATGTTACAATTGCCTCATGTATACTGACAACCCTCTCCTTCTCCCATAAAACACAAATACATGTGAGAGATGCAACTATATAGCCAAAGTGGAGGCTGAGCTGTCTCAACATAGGACTAGCAATACCAGAGAGAAGGTGAAGGTAACCACACACACCACAAACCCAGTCTCACATAGCACTATCACAACTTAACATCATACACATAGACACACAAAGACATACTCGGAGGCTCTGATCAGAATTCTACCAAAACAGCAGCGGCCACCACAGCAGACACCCACACAACTGCCTCCACAGGGCACAGCACATGCAACACATAGACCACAGAGTCAGTGTGCCAAACAGTCACAGCCCTTAAGGCCAAACACAATGCCAGACACACTTGTCATAGGTGACTCCATAGTCAGACACACTGACGTCCCGCTCACCAGATCGAGTACGGAGGAGGTCACAGTAAGCTGCCTATCGGGCACTGGAATCCACCACATAATGCAAGCACTCAGGTCACTCAACTGCAAGTACAAGTCTGACTCAGTCATTATCCATGCTGGTGTGAATGACCTGAGATGTACCTCCCTGGACTACATGAAAAGAGACATAGAGGATATCTCTGATTATGTAGGCCAGGCAGGTATGACGCTGACCTTGAGCAGTATCCTACCTTCACCAAGTATGATGCCACATAAACAGAGACAAGATGATCAGCTGTACTAATTGGCTTAAACTATGGTGTCATTCAAAGGGGGTCCAATGTCTGTCTGCCTGGGATGACATGCTGGACAGGCCACGCTGATTTGCAAGAAACGGCTTGCACCTGTCACCCCTGGGCTTCCGGATTTTGGCTGAGGCTCTTGCCACCCCCATTGTGCCTTTTTTATGCAAGAATCAGATTCTACACCTACCACCCTAGAACACAGAATAGGAAAAACACTAAGGGTAATGCTGCTCAATGCCAGAAGTCTCAACCTCAAGCTGCACACACTCGACGCCCTTCTCAGTATGGAGAACATTGATGTCTGTGCTGTGACTGAAACCTGGTTCACGGCTTCTGACAGCACCCCGGCACTATCGGGTGTTACCTCATATCATGCGTTCTGGCCCCAAAATCCGGACAACACCAAGAAAGGAGGGTGGGTGTCCATATTCATCAAGGACACCCTCACCTCAAGGTTGGTGGCAACACACGATGCATCGGAGACCATCCAGGTGCAAGTAACCATAGGCAAGACTGCTCTGCAGTTTGTAGCATGTTACATGCTACCCTCTCAAACTCAGGTACCTCACACAGCTTTCCTGAAAACACTGGAGGGGATAAATGTATCTCCGAACACCATCATACTGGGTGATTCCAACTATCCAAATATAGACTGGGATCACTACTCAAGCCCCAACACTCTAACCCAAAGGTTCCTAGAGTTCATACACTCAAATGCCATGGAACAACTAGTCACCATCCCCACAAGAGGAGACAACATATTAGAACTCATCTTCACGAACATGGGGTCACGATGTTCAACACCAGAAGTATACCCATCATTGGTGAGATCAGATCATGAACTAATCCCAGTGGGAGTCCACATCCCACCCCCACCCCAGATAGAAAAGACAACAGTGAAGACCTTCTCAAAAGCCAACTTCACACTTCTAAAGACTGGTGTGGTCTCTTTAAAGGCCCCCAAGCCAGTGGACACCATTACCCAAGCCGCTGTATCACTTACAAATGCCTTCTACCAGCACCTCCAGGACTGCATGGATCAGGCAATCCCAAACAAAACAAAGACTCTTTGTACCACAGGCAAGCATCCAGTCTGGTGGACCCCAGCCATAAACAAGCTCTATAACAAAAGGAAGGAGCTACTACAAGATAGAGCGAAATCCGTAGAAGGGAAGACACCCCTGCTCATTATGAGTAAAACACTGAGTACCCCATAAAATCATCCAAGGCAAATTTTGAGAGTAAATCCGCTCAGGACTCAAGGGACAATCATGAGGCCTTTTTTACCTATGTCTGACACCTGGGAGGGAACTCCCAGATATGCTCAGAATTAGTTCGAAATGATCTAAATATCACTGAACCTACAGACATTGCCAACATACTGGCTGACAGGTTCAGTGCAGATTCCCCCCCCCCCAACTGGAGGGATATCTATACCAGAGGATTGTAGCCCCCCAAACATCTCAAATGCTGGGGTGAGAACTGCTCTATCCAAGGCGAAAAACACTTTATCCATGGGACCAGATGGTGTCCCCGGTTGTGTGCTCCATGAACTCAATGAGGAATTAAACCCGCAGTTAGGGCAGCTGTTTAATCTTAGCCTCACCTCAGGATATGTGCCCAAGGAGTGGCATACAGCAATGGTGGACCCACTTCACAAAAGAGGTGCCTCCACCAACCCCGGAAACTACCATCCCATCAGCTTGACAAGCCTGGTCTGCTAAGCTATGGAGAGGATCATAATGGGAATCATATATGAAGACATAGGGGGCTTGCAGACGTTGGATCCAACCCAGTTTGGCTTTGTCAAGGGCAGATCATGCCTTTTAAACTTGGTTGACTTTTTCAAGACAGTCACCAAGGCCATTGACGAGGGCAAGGCAGTCCACACAGCCTACCTTGACCTGGCAAAGGCTTTTGACACAATACCCCACTTGGGTATCATTGAAAACATCACCAGCTTAAATGTGAACCCATACATCACAGGATGGGTTGCAAACTGGCTAAGTGACAGAACACACAGGGTCAAAGTTGCTGGTGCCATGTCACACTCCAAAACTGTCACAAGTGGTGTCCCACAGGGCTCAGTCCTTGGCCCACTTTTGTTCAGCATCTACTTTTCAGAAGTACAAGCAAACACAGGAGGATTATGGCTGACAAAGTTTGAAGATGACTGCAAAGTGGGAACCATAATTGGAAACCCATCTGACACAGACATCCTTCAGAAGGGTCTCATAGACACGGATAACTGGTGCCAGAGCCATGGCCTTACATTAAATGCTAAACAATGTATAGTCATACCCTTCGGGAACAACAGGGTTACCCCTAGTTCCCATCTAGGTGGCAATCCTCTAAGCACAGAAGAGGTTATCAGGGACCTGGGCACCCGGGTTGACAGTAATATTTCGTTTGACACTCACGTTGCCAGAGTAGGCCTGGGGCAGTTCTGCAGCAAGCTATATAGTAGTAGTCAGTTTTAACCATTGGTATTTGACCATGGCTAATCCATGTTGCTTCTTGTTGTGGTACCAACATGGGTGTGTGGTTATCCATGCCATTTATTGCTAGTCACCCTCATTTTGTAGCTTGTTTAATTTTTTTGCACATGTACATCACTGTATGAGGTGTGACCTGGTAGTGTCAGGGTGCTGATGTGGGCTTTGACCCTGTTTTCTATTACAGCACTGATATCTACATTCTCTATACTGTGTGCGTTTACACTGCACACATTTATACTTCTGGCATTGGGTAGCATTACATCTAGGTTCCTATCCCTTGTGGTACCTATGAGGTAGGTTTGTGTTTTTTGTGGTTTATGATTGGTGAGGGTGGATGTTAGTCGGGTCCTCAGGTGTGCATATGGTACATGGTATTACATTACTTAACACATGGCATTCATGCCTAAGGTGGTGCTGCAGGGCTGCCTCTATCGGATGCACATACTACACTCCCTGTACATGTTTAGAAGCAGGTTGTGTCATGTTAGGCATCCCTGTTACTATATGAGTGAGTCAGAGCGTGTATCAGTCCCAGTGTTCCTACTGACCAAGTGTATGTGCTTTGCGTTGCCTCTTTGCCAAGGCCAGGGCATACTGGGCACGCCTCCTTCTGCCTACTGGGACAAGGTCAGGTTGTTCCTCCTCCGAGTCACCCTCTGCCTGTGGTGGCCTTGGCAATGGTGGGGGGGTGTTAGGCCCAGCCCTGTGCTGGTCCTGCTGCAGCTGTTTCCGCAGGATCATATTATGTAGCATAGCACATATCATGACCATTTGGGTACATGTAGTTGGTGTGTACTGCAAGGCTCCACCAGATGTGTCCAGACACCGGAACCGTGACTTGAGCAGCCCAAACACACGCTCTATGACATTACGTGTTTGTGCGTGTGCCTCATTATGGCGTTCCTGTTCAGGTGTGTGTGCATTTCTGATGGGTGTCATCAGCCACGGCTCAAGTGCATAACCTGCATCCCCCACTAGGTGTCCGTGTGGGAAGTCCCCACTGGCAAATGATTGGTACAGCTGCGTCAGATGCCAGATGTGGGAATCGTGGTAGCTCCCAGGGCAGCCAGCACACACATTCATTATTATGCCCTGGGCATCACATACGACCTGGCAGTTGATGGAGGGGTATCCCTTGTGGTTAATGTAGGCTCTACCCCGCTCACCAGCTGGTGCTTTGATGCGTACGTGCGTGCAGTCTATTGCACCCAGCACCTCAGGGTATCCCGCTATTTGCTGGAAGAGACGCATATTGCTGGCCACAACCTCACGGTCATTAGGCACATATATATGATCACTGACATGTGCTGACATGGCATCCAGGAACTGGTGCAGTACCCTGGAGGCTGATGCCTGTGATATCCCCATCATATCACCAGTTGGTCTCTGGAAGGTACCTGCTGCTAGTATTCTTAGGCCAACACATACCTTGGTTTCCACTGGGATGGGTTCCCCTCTGTTGGTTCTGTGTGTGAGATGTGGCCTGCACAGCTCAACAATCTGCTGCAGAAGGTCTCTGTCCACTCTGTAGCACTCTACTATCTCCAGCTCATGTAACCCATGGTAGGTGACCCTGGGCTTGTATACTCTTCTCCTTCTCCTCACTCTGGGTTGTCTGTCAGCATCTGCATTGTCACCACCCTCAGCAATTCGCCTATGCCTGATTATAACAGCTATGGCAGCCCCTAGCATTTCTGCTCTGAGTTCAGCTTTTTTCAGTTTTCAATTCTGATAGCTTGCCTTCTTGCAGTATCTCTTGTGAGAAACACCCTGCACTGATGTTTGCAGTGTTTTAAGTGCTGGGTTGGGCTTCTAGTCTGCCTGTGTAATTGCCTGCTTCCAATTGTTATCACCAATTAACTCCAGCAGTATTCCGACAGTTTCCTAGTAATCTGGTTGTTTCCTTTTTCCTCTCTGTTTCCTCAAGGGGAGCAATGTGCACACCAGCTTAAGCACGCTCACAGTGGCTTACACGTGTGCACACATCCTTACACGGTGTGGGCTTGGCTGATTCATGTTAAAACGCATGCACACAGCCTTACACACGTGAACGCTCACGCAAACCATTGTAAACGGTTTGCAACACGCTCCCACCTGTCTTACACGCGCGCACACGCGCGCATGCACGTATATCAAGAAACTTTGAGTGTAGGGATAGCGTATACCCTCAATTTCTTGACTTTCCTAGTGTTCTGTTGGGACTCACCTCCCTCCCTGATGTCTGTCTGTCATCTGTCACCTTACATTGCCCTCCAATCTGGTACATTTGTTTCTATCCTTCCCCCCCGTGATGTCACCTACCTCTTACTCTGTTCCTCCCCCTTCTCTAACTCTTACACTACTCAGAAAGTGCTCATTACCTATGTGGCAGTGTGATTCAGTATTGTAACCCTCATTTACATAGGATTGCCTAGTAATGCTTAGTTACATGTCTTACACGGAGCTTCCCCCCTTGACAACCACTAAACAAAGGCCATATTGTTTTTGGTCTGCAAGTCCCTCCATTGACATTCCATGTAATACATAAATCCCACAATTGTGGGCTTATAAGCTTCGGTTTTCAGTTTTAGGTAGCGCACCCCGTTTGCGCAGGTGTGCGCTGCAGTTACACATCATAATCCCACGGAAAAAAAAAAGTTATATAACATATTTTTGCAACACTTTTTCATGCCAATGGCCACATATTTGGCCATTGGCATGCTTAATGAAACATATGCACCCTTTATTTGGAGCTGACATAGCTCCATTTTTGATTTTGCAGAAATGTACTCAGTTGTCAGCTGAGTACATTTCTGCAGCTAACACGTCCATTACACGGACTGGTTTCAGCTTCGTGGATCGCTCAAATACCTCATTTGCATATCTTTGAGCTGCAAATGAGGTATGCATTTCCATGCCCAGTCCGTGTAAGAGACGTGTTAGCTGTCTCTTACACGGAGGTTTGGGCTGTACCTGAATCGGGAGGCTTACACGGAGGCTTACACTACTCTTGATCTCCGTGTAAGCCTTCCTGAATCTGGCCCCATGTCTGTGCAATTGTTTAAGATGAATGATGTAAGGAAGTTATATATGTATTTTTATTCCAATGTATAATGGTGTAATAGGTGATACTGTGGGACTATAATGGAAAACTATGAAGTGTACAGTAAACCATGGCCTAAGTGCTATAAGTTTCTGTGATGCACGGGGACAGTGGCTATGCGAGATTATGTAGTTAGTTATGAAAGATATATACATCTACAAAGGACATACTTATTTATATTGTATACATTATTAAATATATTAACAATATGGAAATCTAACCCACAGTTAATAGGACAACATTCATAAAGTCCACTTAATTATTTCCAAAATCTAACAGTCACAGCAGTCAATGCAGTGTTATAAAAATATCTATCTGATATATGTGGGACAGAAAAATGTTTGGAAATCAGTAGCAATGCTCAGGTATGCTTAGAATATTGATACTTAATGTAGGGATCTACACGCTGCCTCTGCACCTTTGCAACCCTCCTTCGAAATTCCTTCACATCTATCCAATGCAGATTATCATAGCGGTGACAAATCTGCTGCATACTGATGTATTCCTGTTTTAGATTTATAGCAGCAGAACTGAGCCATGTACACATATCCACACAAAGTGACGATGATAAATGTATATCCTATTACATGTACTGATACAACTGTACTACAGACACGGGAGTCCAAACAATATTTTTAATGCTGTTTGCATTAATATTCACAGCTCCGTCTACTTTTGGACTAAGCCAGGGATTGGCAGGTGAGTGTCTCTATACTGTTACTGTGAACACTACTTGTTAGCGCCTCAACCTCATTTCATGGCAGTGCTGTTTACTGTTATATTGTTGTTTCCCTGACATTGTACACTACAAGTACATCCAGTGGCAGTGCAAGATATGTATTTTCAGGTGCAGACAGACCAGGTATGTTTCAGCAAAATTGTCATAGCTTCCAACGATGTGTAGCACATATGATACTTGACATTTTTGTCAATATTTGTCAATGCAGCCCTGTTTGGTGTACAGTTGCAACATCCATCACGTTGAGTATTTCCAGCCCATATTAATGTGCTGTATATGTGATGCTGTCTGTATTACTTTTTGCTAAATAAATGACTGTGCTGTCCTTCTCTTTAGTTTCCCACTGCAGGATCCACAGTACAACACACAACTTTTCCACAGCAGTAGTCTGTGTGGTATGCTAGTAAATGCTTCATACCTGTCCTTGCTGTTAATCTTCCAGTCGACCTCCATTAACACTGTGCCCTTCTTACCATTCCTAGGTCATTCTGCATCAACATCACCAAGTGCACATATGAGTGGTAAGTCTATGTCACAGACTCTGTATATTTTAACTGTGTTCACATGGTTAATGATGTAAATGATGCAATCAGTAATGTTGCTTTTAGTTTTTTTTCCCCCCTGCAATAGTTGAAGTTGAAGTTCATCCCTGTCCAAAACAGCCACCATCTTCTGATGAGTTTTTGCCAGGTGTGTGTGTTTTTTTTTTATGCATCACGTATGTCATGTATGTTAGCCATGTAAACAGATTCTATACTTCTTTTATGTAGATTCCTTGAAACATACATACAATATACCTCAAGTGAAGTCATTATTATTTCTCACTTTACAGTGAGGTATATATGTCATATGTCTTTGATGATCCATCACTTGATATAAGCACATTGTACTGATCTGTGTCTTTGTATCTTGCAACACATCAACTACCTGCATCATCCAGCAGCCCATCCAGAGATCATGATGTTTTTCAAGATGTGTCTCAGCATGGTAATATGACCCATTGCACAGAGGACCTTGAGGTGTTTCGAGAGCCCATCCATGAGTTTGACAGTGATGTTGCAGCAGATGTGAAGGTCCACTTATCTAGCCATTCAGAGGATGCTGCCATAGTAGATGTTGAACAGGGTGAGGCCGTTCACCAACATACCACAGTGGAGAGCACTGTTGCTGGCAGTTACACACAACAACCAGGAACAGGGCATTGCAGTAGACGTAGTTGAGCAGATGGTGGCCAGGTGTCAGAGGGTGTCTGCATCCTTCTGTAAGCAAATGAACAGTCACAGCAACTGCATTGTTTAGACTTCTGTGCACTTGCCCATGCCAAAGATCATGTAGCACATCGACTATGTGTAATGCATAAAGGAAAATAACACAGACAAGGTGACATTATGCCTGCATTAGCCACTCAGAACATACCTCCCAACTGCACCAAATTACTCGGTTTTTACCAAGTTTTGGGGTTCAAATGAAGGGGTGCCACGATTCCTGAGTGGCACCCCTTCATTTCCAATTTTTTCTTTGTATTTTTAATGTTTTTTTAATTTTCACACTAACGTAGCTGACATCATCACTTGCGCGATTACATCAGCTCCATCAGGGCTACCAGCCTATCAGAACTGAGCTCCTTGGAACGTTATGCACACAGAGCTCAAATGCAAGCAGGCGGGAATGGCAGATTTATAAATGCGAACAGGAATGATGTAGCACTGAAGGAACGGCACCAGAATAGAATGGAATGGCGAGTATTATGTCGGGGAGCAGCAGAACAGAATGGATTATGTCAGGGCACTGACGGATTAAACGGACAGCAACAGAACTGAATGGATTATGTTGGGGCAGGAACAAACATATGGCAGCAGCACTGAACTTTGTGTGGAAAGCAGCACACAAGTAAGTGTGTGTGTGTGTGTGTGTGTGTGTGTGTGTGTGTGTGTGTGTGTGTGTGTGTGTGTGTGTGTGTGTGTGTGTGTGTGTGTGTGTGTGTGTGTGTGTGTGTGTGTAAGTGAGTGTACGTATGTGAATGTGTGTGTCCTGGGGAAGACTGGCTGGCTGCTCATGATTAGTTTCTCTGCATCCAGATTCAAAGACAAATTTTAAATATTGCTCATATAAGCTTAAAAAAGTTGCTAGAATAATAGGTTTTACAACAGCATGCAATTTCCTGAAGGATATGAAGGTTGAAAATAAAATGTAAAACATTATTTAGTAACTTCAGTACTCAATGATTTGCCAGAAAAAAATATATAAATTTTATGAGAAACAGACCAAAAATGTGAGGCAAACATCTGTACATTCTGCAAAAAAATCTGGACAGTTGAGAGGTATGCTTGTATCTTTGAATGTTGTGATATGTTACAATTGCCTGATTACCTGAACTAGATAAAGTGGATGTCAGAGAATGAAGGAATTTCCTGCTGTAAGACTTCATGTGTTAAGAACATAAGTAACATTTCTCTGCAAATGTTAACTGTTGTGCTTTGATTCTGCCTTCTTACTGTTCACCTCTGCTGGGATTTTGCATGCCTACTTTGTAAATCATTTCTTTTAAATTTTTTGCATACCTGCAGTATAGCTGCAGTCATACTTAGCAAGCTTACTGAAAACATATATTAGCAGATCTCATTCATACTTTCCACCTGTATTGGTATTTTGTATTCTTAGTAGTCACCTGCACTGGAATTTTGGAAAAATAATACAAACTTGTTCCAAGTTATACCATGGGTTATTACTGAAATAAATTACTCTGGGTAAATTTAATGTGTTTGGTTAGCAATCAGTATACAAAACTGTTAAGCTATGAGTTCTAAATGTTGGTATTTTTGTATTAAAGATAAGTAAAGCATATGACTAATAATTATCTTGGCTTAAATTATTGCTTTCATCTGAGAAAAGTTGTTATTATAATATATGTATATGTGTGTGTGTGTGTGTGTGTGTGTGTGTGTGTGTGTGTGTGTGTGTGTGTGTGTGTGTGTGTGTGTGACTGTGGAAGTAGACTTAAATGATGGAAATGTTCTAAGTTGGGCAGTTTTGTCATTATTGGTTCATGTTCTTTGTTTCATTGCCTACTGGAAAAATGTTCAAACAATAATTTTAAAATGAGCTCTTTTAACTTAAATCCAACATGTATGCTGTATTATACAAGGAATATAATTTAATAAAGTCAGGAAGGTGTATCAAAGAACGCGTGTATGTTTCTTGTTTTGTGTGCAAGGGGCCTATGATTTGAAAACAGCCCAAAGGTAATCTTTATCCACTACTGGCCAGATGCATTTTCTTTGCATGTGGTGTGGGTTTCAATGCTGTTTCAATGAATTTGAGTTTCAAGGGCAGAGACGCTTTAATGCCAAGTCTATTTTCATTGTGAATGAGATAGTATTACTTTGTTTAGCATATATTTATTAGTGTTTGTGCATTGTGCTATAAAATGTAAAAGTAAAATCCAAATAATCATTGAGAAGCAAAGCAGTATGTGTTTATGCTAAATGGGGCAAAATAGCCAGGTAATGGGACATTGGAATCGCTGCAGGGGGACTCTAGTGCCATATTTTGGATGTCTGTTCTTCAGTTTGCATGTGAAAGTTGGTACCCCACAATTCCATTGGAGTGGGCAGGGTTACATAATTATGTATGCAAATTTTACGTTAATCAGCGTACAGATTTGTACATATTTTTCTTGGGCCTTGTCCAGATTTTTGATGTTTCCAGGTTGAGAGGTATGACTCAGAATGAACGTCTGCTAGTTGTGCCACTGTCACTGGAAACCCTGGCCTCTGCAGTACTGCAGAAGTGTCATACTACCAACAAGATTCTGCATTTCCTGACTGTGCTCAGCAGACTGCAACCTATGAGAGACAGGTGACCTGTCTGCAGAATCACAATTGGCCATTGTAAATCACTGTCTGTGGTCCAACCTGCACAGAGTTCAACTACTGGCTCATCTGCTGTGATCCCCCCAGTCGCAGGCCTTCAACTTGCAGCTATGCTCCTTTATCTCAACATGGAGATGAAGCCCCATCAGTCTCCTTTGTGGAGCAACAAGGGCAAAATGTATCTCTACGTAGTCAGGGCAGAGTGGACCATGGTATGAGATATCAGCAAGGTTGCCCTAGACTTCATTAAAGTGTGTCCAACAGTTTATTATACATTGCTAGCTCATATTATTGCAATACCACTGTACTGTGATATGTGTGTTTTCTGAAATTAAAATTTCTGCACCATGTCCTGCATGATTTCTCTTTTTTCTTATTATTATATTGTGAAGATATGTATGTATAGCAGGGTGTGTCCCTTATTGTTTACCATGCAGTGATACAACAATCTGAATGTGTATTCTTACCTGTGGCAGTTGTGCCCTGAGCTGAAGATCCCTGTTTTGAGACATTTTGATATGTTCATGTTGGAATATGTTATGATTATTTTATGTGTGATGCTCAGTCTGTATATCTTATGGGTACTTGCCATTACATGCAATCTGTGTTGATGTGGTGGTGCAAAATCAATGTTTATTCTGTGCAGTCATTTACATGTGGCTTGTCATGACTCAAATATTTCGTTCAGATGCTGCCATGTTGCCTAGGCTTGCAATTGTGGTCATGCCCTATGTTGCCTATGCCTATAATGTCTCTCATTTATGTCCTCCTTCTCCACTTCTTATACCTGTGGGGTATCCTTTGCAGACCACCTCAAGGCACTATATCTGTATTCTCTCTCCTACAGGCTTTTGAGGGGAGATCTATGTCTGACATACAGGGCATTGTCAGACCCCACTCTGATGGACATCCTGCATATACACAAAACAAACAACAACAGGATTACCCACTCTAAAGACTTAAACCTTGCATGTGATATAAATAAGACCTGCTGGAGAGATAGGTACGTATCCCAGAGACTACCTTGTCTATGGAACAGGCTCCCATTCTCCCATTCATGTAAAGCAGAGTTCCTCCCTAACCCAAATCAACTGCAAGTTGGACAACTGGATGGGAAACCAAAACTTTATCCCTGGTTTGGCACCTATGTCTCTAATAGACATAGGTAACCTGTAAATGTTTCATCTCCCAGGCCCATGCTTACACTTATCAAGGTTATCAGAACTTGTCACAGATTTGGGATGTATGGCTAGGCTTAAAAAGGCCCTTGTGGTCATTAGCCTACTAAACACCTATGAACCTATTCGGGGTTTTTGGAGTAGTTCACCCATACCTGCAGCTGGAAGACCACCATGTGCTCTGGTTAGCATGCTGTGCAGCATGGTGCACAAGGTTATCACCTTTGCTGCCTTTTCAGGTGTGTATTGCAATGCACCCCAGGATGTGTTCAGAAATCTGAACCTAGCTTTCAGTATACCAAACACATTGTCTGTGGTGTTTCTGATTGTTGTGTGTGCTCTATTGTAGGTCTGCTGTGTAGGGTTAGATGGTTCATGGTACATGGTCATTGGTCATGGCTCAAGTAGATAACTACTGTCACTTGTTGTTGGGAATAAAACACTTTTGGTCATAATGATATTATTGTGATGAGTAAGCTTATCTTGCATTCTTGTTGTGTTCCTGTACTTAGCCAGTAGCAGTCCCTCAGGTATTTCTCCTTGTTGGAATGCAGCCCTCAGTCCATTTTCCCTCTACATTTCAGCATCATGGACACCTTGAGGGTGTGTTGCCATGATGTTTGTTATGTTGCCATCTTCTGCAAACACAGCTTTGCAGTTAATGGATGGCCAGCCCTTTCTGTTTAGGTACTATCTGCTTCTAGATATACTGATGCCCTGATAGTTATGGTGTGCAAGCTATCGCATTTCTCCACTCCATGGGGGTAGATGGAGAGTTCATAAAGTCATCCAACTTGCTGCACATAGTTTCCAGGAATTTTGCCAGAGTACAACTGGAATCAGTCTATGATACTCCCTCAGTATCCCCCATCTGTCTCTGGAATGTCCCAGGTGAAAGTACACTAAGTCTGAGACATACTTTGGTTTCAAGAGGGATACAGTTTCCTTCCAGAGTCTGCACAGACATGTGTGTGGCACACATTTTGCAGGCAGCCCACACCAGTTGTCTGTCTAGAAGGTAACTGTCAATTATTTGCTGGTCTGATAACTGGTTTAGATGCAACCTTGTTGTGGCTCTGGCTGCCTTGTAGGACACAAAGCCACAGCCTCATTTATGGCTTATACTAGTGAAGCCTTTTGCAGAATATTAACAGTGTTTTTCAATTTTTTTTACTGTTTTTCTATGGTTTTCATCCTAATCCATAGTACTGATTTGAATTCATTATCGTCCGGAAAGTATGCACCAAGGATTTTAGAAATGGAGTCAGGTGGCTTGTTTGTCACATTAGAGTTGTGTTTTGTGTACACAATGTGTATTGGAACTGGTGTGAGCAGAATCCCTGATTATCCTATGCTGAATATGTAAGTACTTGATCTACCTTCAATGTGGCTTCTGGATTCGCATTCACACCAGGTGCACTGAAGTCTTCCTTTGGTATGCTACACTGTCCACAAATAGCTTCCACATGCTTTACGTAATCTGGCCCTTTATTTACCTATCAAATGCAGCTACCAAGTAATGCACTCTTCATAAATAAATATCATGCAACTGAATTCAAATGCATTTGGAGATGTTATGAGTTATGTTCTATATCTAAATACTCGCACAATAAAAGAAAGTATACATATTTTAATTTCTTAAGCTGTATTTGACTATCTTCTACTGAAGTCACAAAATTATTAAATTTTTTTAAGTATATGATGAGAATTAGAGTTAATAACATGGAGAAAGTGCTTTAAATTAACCTTAGAAGATATCAAAATCAGCCTTTTAAGATGCCCAGCACTGTAATTCTCAATAATAGTAATGGCTCAGTAGAGAAAGAAAAAACTACCATGACTAATTTTCCCAATATAGTCTTCATTTTACAATGTTGCCAAAGTATTTTTTATACTACAGAAACCAAACCACCAAACTTTCTATGATATCATAAAAAAATCTATTGAAAACTTTAGGAAGCTCATTTATTTTAAATACTATGGATGTTAGCCTTACCTCTCAACAGAAGAAATCTGGACAGTGCCAAAAATAATGGGGTGGCAAAGGCCCAAAACATGGGGACAAATGTTAAATATTGTTCTTATAAGCTTAGAAAGTTGCTAGAATCAAAGGTTTTGTATTAGCATACATTTTCTCAAGGATTTGAAGTCTGAAACTCAAACATCTGCCATGATTAAGTAAATTAAATTCTTAAATTCTCAATGATTTGCCAAAAAAAACACAAATTTTATGAGTTGAAGACCAGAAATATGAAGCAAAAATCAGGACATTCTGCAAAAATTTGGACCTTTGAGAAATATGATTAGCATTTCCAAATATGCACACGTGCTGTCTTAATTTCTCAAGCTACAATACTAACATGAAGGCAAAAGAAACAACTTGGGCAAACTGCATTCTTCTACTGAGTATA